>NC_059371.1:6632500-6932500 GCF_019703515.2 Myxocyprinus asiaticus | reverse complement strand
GGTCGGTCCGGTTCTGTGTGGATTATAGAAAAGTAAACGCGGTGTCTAAATTTGATGCGTACCCAATACCTCGCACTGACGAACTGCTCGATCAGTTGGGTACGCCTCATTTTTATTGGACACTGGATTTAACAAAGGGATACTGGCAGATTCCCTTGACTTCCATGTCCCGAGAAAAAACAGCCTTTTCCACTCCATTCAGCTCACACCAATTTGTTACTCTTCCGTTTGGTTTGTTTGGGGCCCCGGTGACATTTCAGCGACTCATAGACAAAGTTCTCCGCCCACACGCTGCGTATGCCACTGTCTATCTGTATGATATCATCATCTATAGCAACGATTGGCAGAGGCACGTCCAGCATCTGAGGGCTGTCCTGAGGACGCTGAGGCGAGCGGGACTAACGACAAATCCAAGGAAGCGTGCAGTTGAATCAGAATCAACTTTATTGCCAACTATGCTTTCACGTCGAGGAATTTGTCTTGGTGACAGGAGCTTCCAGTGCACAAACAACACAGCAACAAGACAGAGATAATAATAAATGTAAAAAAAATTTAAATAAACATTTGAATAAAAATAAAAAGTGAATAGAAAATAAAGTATATACAGAAATACACAATAGGACAATATATATATATATACAGGTGCATCTCAATAAATTAGAATGTCGTGGAAAAGTTCATTTATTTCAGTAATTCAACTCAAATTGTGAAACTCGTGTATTAAATAAATTCAATGCACACAGACTGAAGTAGTTTAAGTCTTTGGTACTTTTAATTGTGATGATTTTGGCTCACATTTAACAAAAACCCACCAATTCACTATCTCAAAAAATTAGAATACATCATAAGACCAATAAAAAAAACATTTTTAGTGAATTGTTGGCCTTCTGGAAAGTATATTCATTTACTGTATATGTACTCAATACTTGGTAGGGGCTCCTTTTGCTTTAATTACTGCCTCAATTCGGCGTGGCATGGAGGTGATCAGTTTGTGGCACTGCTGTGGTGGTATGGAAGCCCAGGTTTCTTTGACAGTGGCCTTCAGCTCATCTGCATTTTTTGGTCTCTTGTTTCTCATTTTCCTCTTGACAATACCCCATAGATTCTCTATGGGGTTCAGGTCTGGTGAGTTTGCTGGCCAGTCAAGCACACCAACACCATGGTCATTTAACCAACTTTTGGTGCTTTTGGCAGTGTGGGCAGGTGCCAAATCCTGCTGGAAAATGAAAGCAGCATCTTTAAAAAGCTGGTCAGCAGAAGGAAGCATGAAGTGCTCCAAAATTTCTTGGTAAACGGGTGCAGTGACTTTGGTTTTCAAAAAACACAATGGACCAACACCAGCAGATGACATTGCACCCCAAATCATCACAGACTGTGGAAACTTAACACTGGACTTCAAGCAACTTGGGCTATGAGCTTCTCCACCCTTCCTCCAGACTCTAGGACCTTGGTTTCCAAATGAAATACAAAACTTGCTCTGATCTGAAAAGAGGACTTTGGACCACTGGGCAACAGTCCAGTTCTTCTTCTCCTTAGCCCAGGTAAGACGCCTCTGACGTTGTCTGTGGTTCAGGAGTGGCTTAACAAGAGGAATACGACAACTGTAGCCAAATTCCTTGACATGTCTGTGTGTGGTGGCTCTTGATGCCTTGACCCCAGCCTCAGTCCATTCCTTGTGAAGTTTACCCAAATTCTTGAATCGATTTTGCTTGACAATCATAAGGCTGCGGTTCTCTCGGTTGGTTGTGCATCTTTTTCTTCCACACTTTTTCCTTCCACTCAACTTTCTGTTAACATGCTTGGATACAGCACTCTGTGAACAGCCAGCTTCTTTGGCAATGAATGTTTGTGGCTTACCCTCCTTGTGAAGGGTGTCAATGATTGTCTTCTGGACAACTGTCAGATCAGCAGTCTTCCCCATGATTGTGTAGCCTAGTGAACCAAACTGAGAGACCATTTTGAAGGCTCAGGAAACCTTTGCAGGTGTTTTGAGTTGATTAGCTGATTGGCATGTCAAAATATTCTAATTTTTTGAGATAGTGAATTGGTGGGTTTTTGTTAAATGTGAGCCAAAATCATCACAATTAAAAGAACCAAAGACTTAAACTACTTCAGTCTGTGTGCATTGAATTTATTTAATACACGAGTTTCACAATTTGAGTTGAATTACTGAAATAAATGAACTTTTCCACGACATTCTAATTTATTGAGATGCACCTGTATATGTACAATATACAAATACAAATCTGTTATATACAGAAGCAAGAGAATGCAATGGCAGAAGAGCTATGGTATGTTGGATAAATGTAAATAGACTAAGCTGTGTATTGCACATTAATTATTGCTCAATGGGGCAGTTTTAACTGTTCATGAAATGGATAGCCTGAGGGAAAAAACTTTTCCTGTGCCTGACAGTTCTGGTGCTCAGTGCTCCGTGCTGTGGAGAGCGAAGCAGGGGGAGCGAGAGCCCAGCTGTCAAGCTTTGCGTGTGTTGGCCGCTGCCGCTATTGTTATTTATACTAAAAAGACCTTGTTATTTTGAGTGTGAGCTGTACTGTTGCACACTGAAGCGAATATGTGTGCACTGAATAAAAGAGATTTTCCTGTGTTGGAATCGCCGTCTCCCGCTTCCTCATTCCCTGGAACTCAGGATATTACTACAACCTTATATTTCCAAACAAGTCTGTAACTATTCCTTTACAAGTCCAACAATGTACGCAATTATTATTATTACCATTAGCAAAAATCCTGGTTACAAATCACCCAATGTTTAATGAAGTCTTATCTTGCATAGCATTTTTTTTTTTTTAGTGGTTTTGGAGAATAAGGGAAAGTCACGCAATCTGTCTATGTTTGCTTTCACCTTATTTGATTCGCTTCTGCCAAGTGACAGATGAATTTGCACCAAAACACTGCTGAGTTGGATGGCCAATCTTGAAGGTCAACAACAACAAATATGGAAAACATTTGCTCCTCCCTTTTAAAAGTTTATAAGCCTATTTATTTTGCTACTAACTCAATAGCTTAAAAACACTCAGAGGCGTTCTTGGTTCATAACTTGAATGGATGATACACCTACACAGTCCAGTTGATGTCCTTGCTGAAAAAATATGCCTATACCAACTTAAGCTGGTTTGCTGTAGCTGGTCTTTAAGCTGGTTTTCAAGCCTGGCCAAACAGAGCTGATCTCAATAGACCGGCCTGACCAGGCTATAAGTCCAGCCAAGGCTAAGACCTCTTCTTCAGAAGAGAGAGAAAAAAAATAAAAAATGTGAGCAGTGCTTGCCTGAGCAAACTCACCACCACAAAGCTAGAGTGTTGTGGTTAGTTATCAGGGCATTCCTATATGATTGCTAAAGTCTTCTGGTTCTTTTTTGCATGTTGCTAGGGACTTGTGTGTGGTTGCTACGTGGTTGCTACTGCTTACTGACCCAAGTAATAAAAAAAAAAACACCCTCATGATAGTCCCACGATAGTCCCATGATATGCCTCGGTCCCTCGTTCACAGTAAAACACTGCCAACATTATGAGTCTGATTGCTTAGAAAAGTAATAGTGCACCTCTCATCAACAGGCTGCATGATTTGAGGTATCATTCATGTCCATTACACGCCAAAGCTTAAGGTTAGAGGTTTGTTCAAATTGCTGTGACAGCATTAGTGACAGTGTTCAAGATTTTAAGCATGCAGTGATGTGTGCTCTGAACCTTGAGGTGTGTTCTCGGGAATGGATGCACGGATAGTTACTGGACTGAACTCAGGTCTATTGTCATTCTTGTCCTTTATTTCCACATTAAATGACAGCGTTTTGTCTACCTCTGCATTAGTCTTCCTGTCCAGAACGTCAAAGTCCACCTACAAATGAATCAAAATGAAGTCTACTGAATAGCAGAATAATTCACCCAAAAATAAAAATTATGTCATCATTTACTGTACTCACTCTCATGTCATTTCAAACCCATATGATGTATTTTTTATGCGGAACACAAAATTAGATATTTTGAAATATCTATAGGCAGCTTTTGCCATACAACATTCATTCAACATTCTCCTTTGGGTTCCATGGAAAAATAATGTTGGAACGACGTAAGTAAATTATGACAGAATTTTAATTTTTGGGTGAACTATTCCTTTAATGTAAACTTTACTGGAATAAATGGCACTATGAATTGCAGAAACATACACTAAATCTGTTTATGAATATTCTATGAATTTCTGTGCAATATGTAGCATTAGTGTCATTACAAATCACGCCATGTAATCTTGTTTTGCCACTGGTGAAGAATGCATGCTTACATGGAACATGGGGTTCACTTCTCTGTCGATGGGCCGATGTACGAATACATCTCCAGTGTTTTCATCAATACTAAACAAACCCAAAGGTGCTGTTGTCACTCCTTGTCCTTTGATTCGAAACTTGATGGTAAAATCTTCCTCTTTGTCATTGAACAGCTGGTGTCAATAGAAAAAAACAACAGCAAAATAAATAAATAATAATAAAAAAAATTTAAATAATGCATTTGTTTGATTATTCACTTTCAGGGATGAAAATTCATAAAAGGAATATTCCGGGTTCAATACAAGTTAAGTTCAGTCGACAGCATTTGTGACATAATGTTGATTACCACAAAAATTAATTTCGATTCGTCCCTCGTTTACTTAAAAAAAATAAAAAAAAATAAATAAAAAGAATTGAGGTTACAGTGAGGTACTTACAATTAAAGTGAATAGGGCCAATTTTTGGAGGGTATAAAGGCATTTATTCGAAGCTGATAATTTTATAAAAGCACTTACATTAATTATTATGTTAAAACTTGTGTATTATTTAAGCTGTAAAGTTGTTTAAATTGTCGTTTTTTGTCATTTTAGGGTTTGTTGACATTACATCGTCATGGCAATGGAGTTGTAAAATTGGCTATACCTTTACACAGAAAAGGTTAGCAAGTGATTTTATCACAGCACAATCATATTTACACACATTTTGTTTGTCTTGTGGCTGTACTTTTGAAAAAGTGAGTATTTTTACATTAAAAAATTGGCCCCCATTCACTTCCATTGAAAGTGCCTCACTGTAACCTAGATTTTTCCTTTTTTTAAAGAAAAGGAAGGGCAAGTCAATTGTTTTTTGTTTTTTGTTTTTTTTGGTAATCAACATTTTGCCACAGATGCTATCGATTGAGCTTAAATTGTATTGAACCAGCTTGTTTAATTAAAATAGGGGCTAAAATTACGACAACGTTGCATTTTCTTGGTTCGGTTTGCTTAAACAAGGCAAAATTTCAAAATGGACCAAAAGTATGCAAATAAAAGTCACATGATGTGAGCAAACTGTCCCCTCATTGGTCAGAATGTTTGTGTGCTGTTGCGGTATTTAGCTCATACATCGAAAGACTGTTTAAAGTGATTATACTGGTAAAAATATGTCAACCAGTACTAATTTTCGAGTATTGTTTATGTAATGGTTAGGCAAAACACCACTGCATGGTACAGAATACATGTTCCAATCAGAGGTTGTGCAACATTTTCAGTCACTTAGATGGATATTAATTGTAAAAATGTCCAACATAGTTATATTTATCTTTTTTGTGTTAGTTCTAAATAGAAAAGTGCCTGTTCTCATGGTCACCAAGCGCTCTCTCTCTCTCTCTCTCTCTCTCTCTCTCTCACACACACACACACACACACACACACGTAGATACAGCAGAGAAAGTTAAGCCACATTAAAATGGTTCAAATGAAAACTGATGCGCTATTTCTATTTCATGCCTCCTAAATGGCTTTCTTTATTGTTATTTTATGTCAAAAAGTTGCTTTCGCCTTCTTACTTGTGTCTGTTCTGCCGCTATTCAACAAAGAGAAGCGATCATGCTAAAATTACAGCAGGAATGACTAAATAACTCTATCATACGTGCAATTATATCTAATGTAGTCGCCAAAAAGGATTCCACTTCTTAACAGAATGCTATATCTCACTTTTGATAATGAATTTGGATGACTTGTTGACAAAGAGATTTGTACTCCGTAGATCCATCAGGTATGCTCATGGTTATTGTAGGGATATTGGTGATATTGGTTGAGCTGTTGGGTTGGATTGCATTCTCACCACAAGTGAACTGATCCAGAGTTTGTTAGAAATCAGACCTCCTCCTGGTGGTCTCAGACTATTGTTTTGGTGCGGATTCCGTGTGAGACTGGTGCGTTCACATATGCCTCAGCTATCCGAAATAAAGGAGAAAATGCACCAGGTTCCAGAAAAATTCACCAAACTAGCCTGGTGTGAAAACGCCCCAAGATACACATATGTAAACCAACCCATAATGAAGATTAAGCTCATTTAAAATAATCTTAATACATGCAAGTACCTGTACATAATACAGGTAAATACTATTTAAAGTAAACTCATTCGCAGCCCATTTTACATGATCTGACCTATTTTCAAGTTAATGGTATATTCAATGATAAAACATTTAGGGCGGAACATTTGCGAAGTTTAATATCAAAAAAAGTTAAACACATCAGCTCTGACAGTTCACACACCATGTCTCATTCAGTGATAGGGTGAAGTTACCTGTGTTACTTTAGCAGGAAAAGGTCCAGACATGTTCTCTTCAATATCAATGGTAGACAGAACCCATCTTCTCTTTGAACGGATAAGAACAGTATCCTTTGGGGTGAAATAAGAGATATAGTGAGTGATCTCTTATGATTAAGGGATGAATTATCTCACTAATCCAAACACCCAGAACACCTTGTGATGTGTTCTTTCAGATTACGTACCCTCTTTTCTCGGTTGCGAGCAACATGTCTGTTGGAAGCAGTCACCTCAACAAGCTGATGAATCGACTGGATCATATGACCAAAAACATTGGTAAATATTAATGAGTAGACACATACACTCTTAAAGGGATAGTTCACCAAAAATTACATTTCTGTCACTATTTACTCAGCATCATGTTTACCAGGAGATTTTTTTTTTCTTCTTCTTTTTTTTACCATTACCATGATTGTTAGCCTCAGCAAGTCTCAGATTGAATGTTGCTTGAGGCTAAGATTGAGCCTGACATGTCGTTTTGTGTTCCACATAAGAAAGAAAGTCATACAGGTTTGGAAAAACGTAAATGGTGGCAACATTTTTATTCTTGGGTGAACTATTCCTTATCATGAGATTCACAGCATATTATTTTCAGGTTTACTTTACAGTCATTATGTGGCTATAATAGACAAAACCTGAGCATAACTTACTTGGCCATTCAGTGTCCAAATAATAGTTTTTTTTAGGCCTTTTGATACAATTAAGATGTTTGTAATTGTTAAATAGCATGCTTTACACTGGATATTTACATTTTATTAAGAAAGTTTGTGGTTCTTGCCCGTGCAAACCACGTGGCCACAATTTTATGGTGTTAGGGGTGGTTGTTAGTGCTGCTTCTGCGTTTGCTAAGCTTTTCTGAGTGGTTTATTTAGCATGGTGATACAGTATACGGTTGCTAGGCTGTTCTTGATCATTACTAGGTGTTACTTACTGGCTCCAAAAAAGTTCACCCCCTAGTCTCAATGATATTCTGGTCTCTAAATATGCCTTGGATTCCTCCACCAATGTAAGTCAATGTTTTTTTTTTTTTTCATTGTCAAACTTATAATTATTCTTATAATTAATCAAAATTATAAGTCTGTTCACTTAAGTAATAGCACACGTGTCATCAACAAGCAACAGTATTTGAGGTATCATTCACGTGCATTGCACACACAGTGAAGGGCAAGTTATGCGGAAAAGGTTAGGGGGATGTTTAAATCCCAAAACTTGTATGCTTGCCTTAGCAAACACAACTATTAACATCTGCATTTCTTTGTAACACCTTCCAGTAACAAGGATTTAAATTTTTGGCTGAAATACAAATTTTTACATTATTTGTTCAATGTTTGTACAACGTTTGTCTGGCTTGTTTTAAGAATGTAAATAAAGATCAACATGAGTAACGACAACAAATAAACAACAACATCATACCAAAGGTTTTACTAACCTCATTGGAATTATAAAACTGCTTTGGTTAAACTAATTCACACCCAGCATTTAATAGCATTTTATACATGGTTCAAATGTGGCAGCTAAACATTGCACCAAATGGTTAAGATGTTTTCTGTTGTCTTGAAAGTGTCCAAAATTTAAAACTTTATGTACTCTCCAGTTCCCGTGGCACTTTTACTTATTAAACCCATTCGAGGTGACTGCTCAACCTCCTGTGTGATCATGCTGCAAAACCTGCAACTTTTGGCTGGGAAGCTCAGATATATATTAATTCTGCCTCTGCCATCCCATAATTATTAACAAAACAAAAACAATAGAGATGTGCATGTTAACAACATTAAAAGTTAACAAGAACTAACAATGAGCAATACTTTACAGCATTTATCAATACTGGTTAATTTCTACATACATGTACTGTATACTAATACATTTTTTTGGTAACACTTTACAGTAAGGTTCCATTTGTTAAAATTAGTTAACATGAACTAACAGTGAACAATACTTTTAAATCTTGTTCGATTAAACTAAACCTTTGTTAATGTTAATTTTAACACACACTAATACATTTATTTATTTATTTATTTATTTTTATGCATTAACATTAGATAAAGCAATATGAACTAACATGAACAATTGTAAACTAACATTAACAAAGATTAATAAATGCTGTAAAAATATATTGTTCATTATGGTACGTAATGCTATAATATTAACAAATGGAACCTTATTGTAAAGTGTTCTCATTTGTTTAAAATTGTTATGCATTTTAAACTAACATAACCTAACAGTGAAATATAGAACAATTATAAACTAACATCAAGATAAGTAGATTTTGAATATACAAAAATAATCAAGATTTACTGTATACATGCTGATAATAGAGATTATTGTAAATTAAGTTGCTGATATCTAATTAATTAACAAATATTAATACATAAAACCTTATTCTTTCCATTATGGTGTCTGAAACTATGTCCTATTAATCTATTAATTAACTTGTAAATCCTCTGTAACGCTATAAAAAATAACATTTGTTATTTGTAACATGCTGTTTCCCCCAGATAAATTCTATTCTGGTCTGCATCACCTGCTATAGAAGCATTCTAAAAGGTAAGTCATATAAAAAGAACTATTGTTGCTAGTTCACAAAATATAACCCACTTAATGTGAAACACAATATTCGCTCAGTTAAGCGCCTCACTGCTCAAGTAAAACACAAGGATACTATGTCATAAGTAATCACCTAGCAAAACCATTGACATTTGTCTGTCACCAGACATCATTTGTCTTTCATTATCTGTAATCTATTAATCATTGTTCATATAACATGCATATGACCCTTTGAGTCAAGAGCAAGCTTGTTAAGACGCATTGTGCTACATACTAAACTACAACATACTTTACTGTAATTGTGATCACGGCTATTTTATTTCCTGAAAATGTAACGAACATTCTAAGTTTATAACATTTATATGATTTAAAGCGTGAACGACTTTAAATCAGGTATAACATGCAGCATAATGTAGTATTTATTTATGGCTTCTTTTTTATAGATAAGATCTATTAATAGCATTAAGGATTCATTAGATTATCCTCAAGGCAATTGGTTGCAAAATCTAATCCCACTGAATTTGGAAAGTGTTTCTAAATGATCTGAGATGGACAGTTTTTGGTGGTTGTGGATGTACACTGATAATTCAACTGACTGACTGACTGAAAATACATAATTTGTTCTTCTAATTAACAAGTTAATGTTTAAACACTTGATATGAAAAACCATGTACACTCTCTCTTCTTCTTTTCTTTTTTCTTTTTTCCCCCAAAACAGCCAAACAAGGAGTTTAAATATCTTGTTTTTGTAGTATCTTGGCAGAATCATATTTTTAGCTTCATTTATATTCTTACAACACATTAAGATTGTTTTGTTTCTTGAGATTGAAATTAGGTGAAATTTCACAAAGCTCACCTAATTATTAATAACTGTGCCATTTTCCAAAAGGATTTGATTAGATGAAACATTAGATTAACTCAATTAGTCACAATTGTTAAATAAATTGATGTGCAATGTTATGTAAGCATTACATCTAGACAAACGCTATGCTGACTCATTGAAAAAAAGTTACTTACTGCAAGCAGAAACAGGAAAAAGTTGATCTTCGTCATGCTGAAATGTTCCTATCTCTTAAAATGTCACAACTTCACCTGCAGCAATCATTTTAACTGAGACTACAGGCACAGACAGACAGCCAACCCACAATTTTTGTCAACTTTGCATAATTCAGAGGATCTACAAGGTGCGTGTTTGTGTGAGTGTGAGAACATGGAGGCTTTCAATGCAAGGAGTCACATATCAAACACAAAAGCCCTTCAGGGCAATGCTCTAGGAGTGGCTATTATGAGAACATTGATGGAGGTTACATGGTATCCTTCCCTCGCTCTCAGTAATTGTGTCCTCCAACTAAAGCGAAACAACTGGCTTCTCATATTTGTCATCTGCCATAGGAAAATCAAAAGTGTTTTTGGTGGTAAGCCACTTACATTTATGTGCATATCAAATGTTCAAATTCAAATTATGATGAGGCTGATTTGCTTTGATTTATATAAAACAAAAATATGATATACAGTGGCCCCCAAAAAGTATGTGTACCCTTCAGTTAGGCTACTTGTAAAATGTATGGATCTCCTTGCATCAGATACAAAATATAAAAACCAAGTGGCATCTACAAACCATGTTAGAGCTTTTTTTGTTCTTTTTTCTTTTTTTTCTACTTTTACACTAAGAGTCTGATTTGGTACTCATGTAACAGACATGTAAACAAAAAAACAGGGCAATTAGAAATGAAAATGGTTAAAAAAGAGAGAGTTCTTCAAAATATAAAAAATTTTATAAGAAGAGTCGATTGTAAAAATATAAACTTGAATCATAGATTGCATATGTGCACTCTCTCTTGATATATTTACACTCAACTATTCATTTAAAAGACATACAACATTTTGGGGCATGGAGTTTTCACAAGGACTCTTTACAAATAGTTTTTGGACATATATGAGATAATTCATAAAATTAGAATACAAGAGAAGACACAAAAGCAGAAATTGTTTAATATATGTCTAGATGTTTGCCAGTTAACACTGTGTCAGACCAGACATTTTGATTAAATTAAGGATATTATCATGTGTGTTTAATTGTATTTTTTATATATACTTAAATATGTTAGTGCACTTACATTATTTAATATTGTCAAGTCATTTTTATTTGTACAGAGCCTTTCACAACACACATTGTTTCAAAGCAGCTTTACAGAAAATCATGCATTAACAGAAAATTAATCTGTAATATCTATAATATCTTAGAGTCATCATTGTGTAGTTTGATAAAATACGATTGTGAATTGTGTTTAAAAATATGTAATTAAATAATAATTGTATTTAGAAACCCAGTGAGCAAGCTGAAGGCGACTGTGGCAAAGAACACAAAACTCCATAAGATGTTGGTTAATGGAGAAAAATAACCTTGGGAGAAACCAGATTCACTGTGGGTGCCAGTTCCCCTCTGGCTAACATCATGAATATAATGCCAATATTAATTATGTATGGGCCAGTGTTTAAACAAAGATTTTGTATGAACTATAAGATTAATGACTAATGTCTTTGAAGTTCATCCTGGATTAACTGCAGAAGTTCACATAGATGCAATTGTCCTTGTTAGTTGGCTGATGAAGGGTTTTGTTGGCAATTAATTGATAGTCTATGTATTCCATTTAAAGAGTGTAGTCCATTATTAGACCGAGGTAATGCAGGCAGAGATCAGTTAGGTGCATCACAATTCAACCGGCCGGTAATTTTGGTGAGGCCTATCCTAAGTCCAAGGTTCAGGCAATGGCATATGAAGTATCCCATGTGTTATGGTTGGAGTTGCCGTCAGTTCATCCTCTGAAGTCCATCGTAATAGACTGAAAAGATATTTGGCTGGCACCGGCTGCTATTAGTCATCATCACTCAGCGACATTTAGCAGTGAAGTCCAACACAAAGCAGGAATAGAGCTGGATCCAGCCGGTTCTGGTGACCTCAGGATAGGAGTCCCGAGGTTGAGACAGCGAAACATATAGAATACTATTAGCATAGATGCCATTCAATTTATTGGAGAGTTATAGATCATGATCAATGTTTCTGATTTCTGGTTCCGGCAGACCTAACTAAAGCAGCCTAATTTTGAGTTGAAGGATAAATTAGGTGTATGCCTGGCTAAATAGAAGAGTATATAGTCTAGACTTAAACTGAGTGAGTGTGTCTGCATCTCAAACAGTGTTAGGGAGACTATTCCATAGTTTGGGAGCCAAATAAGGAAAGGATCTATCTCCTTTTGTGGATTTTGATATTCTAGGAGCTATTAACAGGCCAGAATTTTGCGATCGTAATAAACATGATGGAATATAGCGTGGTAGAAGGTCACTTAAGTACTGCGGAGCTAGACCATTCAAAGATTTGTACGTAGTTAACAGAATTTTAAAATGAATACGAAATTTACAGGTAGCCAATGTAATGACGATAAAATGGGGCTAATATGATCATATTTCTTGGTTCTCATCAGCACTCTGGCTGCTGCATTTTGAACCAATTGAAGTTTATTTATTGATCTTGCTGGACATCATCCCAGTAATGCATTGCAATAATCTAGTCTTGAGGTCATGAACGCATGAATTAGTTTTTCGCCATCAGCTACAGAGAGCATGTGTCGTAATTTAGAAATATTTCTTAGGTGGAAGAATGTTGTTCTACAAACATTAGTAATTTGAAGGACAGATTTGAATCAAATATAACACCTAAGTTCTTCGCTGTTGAAGAAGAAGAAAGCCTTTATTATTTTCACACATTATACATTTTCATATATACAATGAAATTTCTTTGTTTTCACATATCCTAGCTAAGCTGGGGTCAGAGTGCAGGGTTAGCCATGATACAGTGCCCCTGGAGCAGATAGGGTCAATAACCCAGAGCCTTTAACTGCTGAGCCACCACTGCCCCCCATTGAAGATGATGTAACAGTACATTCATAGAGAGTCAAATTATATTTTAGTGTCTTGATTTTAGAGGTTTCTGGTCCAATAATTAGTACCTCTATTTTGTCGGAATTGAGTAGAAGGAAATTTCTGGCCATCCAATCTTTTATTTCATTGATACACTCTGCTAATTTTGAGAATTGTGAAATCTCATCAGGTTTTGAAGAAATATAAAGTTGGGTGTCGTCAGCATAACAGTGGAAACTTATTCCACGATTCCTGATAATATCTCCCAAGGGAAGCATATTTTCAGGATTGTATGTGTTTTTGTTCATGTCTTTTACTTTAAATTAGTTCCATGCCATGTTTGTTCCTATTTCCTTGTCATGTGATCTTGTCATGTGTTTCCCATGTTCTTGTGTCCTGTCCCAATTGGTTCATTGTTTCATTAAGTTGTTAGCAGTCTTGTTATCTTGTTTAGATTCCTAAGTGTTCATTGGTTATCGTCGTCATGTGTTCTCCCAAGTCCTATAATTTAAGTCTCATGTTTGCCATTATCTCTTGTCAGGTATTGTTAATGTAACATTGTTGGGTTTTTCATGTCATGTCATGTCATGTCATGTCAAGTCTAGTCAAGTTAAGTCAAGTTCATGTTTATGTTTTGTTCACATTTGATTTACGGTTTTTGGATTTCACGTTTGTAATAAACTGCACTTGGGTTCTTCACATCATCTCGTCTTCGTCTGCCTGTCATTGCCAGCCCATAGTTACAGAATACCTGACCACCGCAAAATGAAACCAGCAGTTCAGCTTCTTCGTTTACACCAGGGGAATCGATCCCTGGAAAATTATGTGGAGGACTTCTGCGCTCTAGCCTGCCGGGTGGACTTTAATGAAGTCGCCCTCAAGGGCATTTTCTGGGTGGGATTGAGTGAGCCGGTTTCCTCCTTGATGCCTGGCGGTCACAGTCCCTTCAATCTGGCTCAGTATATCGACCTTGCCCTGCAGATAAGTGGTTCTACGTTCACTGTGGGGGAGGCGGATGCCGAGCCGGAGTCCCACGTCATGGCCACCAACGAACCAGCATTGCAAGCCTCGTCCGTCCCAGAGCCAGCATTGCAAACCTCATCCGTTCCAGAGCCATCTCTCACTGGGCTATTTGAGTTGGAATTGGTTCCCGCCCTTGTGCCCACCCTAAGTTCACCTGATCAGCCGGTTCCACCCAAGCCACCGGCTTGATCATCCCCCTCTGAGATATCCCAGAAATGGAGAACTTTCGAACCTCCGACTCCACCTAGACCCTCCAAGCCCCGGACTCCGCCTTGGCCTATTGATCCCTCGACATCACCTCGGCTCTACGTTCCTTCGGCTCCACCGTGGTCCTTCAGCCTGTCGGCTTTACTGGGGTCCCTCCAGCTCCTCCTTGGTCTGTCAGTCACCTGGCTCCGCCTTGGTCCTCAGCCCCACCGGCTCCGCCTCAGTCTTCTGATCCCCCAGCTCCGCCTTGCTCCTCCGAACCTCCGGCACCACCTTGGTCCTCCCTGCCTCCGGCTCCACCCTGGCCCTTCGAGTCTTTGGCTACTCTCTGGGTATCCAGTTCTCCATGGTTTCGTCCCTCGAGCCTCTCACAGCTCCACCTTCCATGGCTCTGCCCCTCGAGCCTCTCATTGCTCCACCCCCCACAGGCTTTGCCCTGGTCTCATGCTCCATGCCATGTTTTCACCAGACCACACCCCACACCTTGTTTCACCATGTTTCCATGTCCTGCCATGTAACCACATCAAGTTGCCACGCCCCCCCTCTTGAACTTTGTGTTTGTGTTTTGGGCTGTCGGGAGCCACCCCTAGAGGGGGGTTATGTCAGGATTGTATGTGTTTTTGTTCATGTCTTTTACTTTAAATTAGTTCCATGCCATGTTTGTTCCTGTTTCCTTGTCATGTGATCTTGTCATGTGTTTCCCATGTTCTTGTATCTTGTCCCCATTGGTTCATTGTTTCATTAGGTTGTTAGCAGCCTTGTTATCTTGTTTAGAGTCCTAAGTATTAATTGGTTATCGTTGTCATGTGTTTCCCAAGTCTTAGTATTTAAGCCTCATGTTTGCCATTGTCTCTTGTCAGGTATTGTTAATGTAACATTGTTGGGTTTTTCATGTTATGTCAAATCAAGTCAAGTCAAGTCAAGTCAAATCAAGTCAAGTTAAGTCATGTTTATGTTTTGTTCAAATTTGGATTTACGGTTTTTGGATTTCACATTTGTAATAAACTGCACTTGGGTTCTTTACATCATCTCATCTTCGTCTGCCTGTCATTGCCAGCCCATTGTTACACATATACAAGGGAAAAGCAGAGGCCCTAAAACTGATCCCTGTGGCACTCCATACTTTACTTTTGTTTGGTTTGACAATTCCTCATTTACATAGACAAAGTGATAGCGGTCTGCTAAATAGGACCTAAACCATGCTAATGCAACTCCATAAATGCCAACATAATTCTCTAGCCTATTCAAGAGAATGTCATGATCTATTGTGTCAAATGCAGCACTAAGATCAGATGATAAGAGCAAGTCACTTGTAACTCTGATAAGTGCAGTCTCTGTACTGTGGTGGGGCCTAAATCCTGACTGAAATTGTTAATATATACTATTTCTCTGTAGAAATGAACATATTTGGGAGGATACTACCTTTTCTACTATTTTCGACATAAACGGGAGATTTTAAATCAGTCTATAATTAGCTAGTTCTCCAGGATCAAGTTGTGGCTTCTTAATAAGCAGTTTGATAACTGCCATTTTAAAGTTTCTTGGGACATGTCCTAAGGATAGCGAGGAGTTAATAATATTAAGAAGAGGTTCTGAGATTACAGGGAATACCTCTTTTAAGAGCTTGGTTGATATTGGATCTAACATACATGTTGTGGCTTTTGATGTTTTGATAAGTTTTGTTAGCTCTTCATGACCTATGACAGAGAAGGATTGAAGTTGCACGTGAGGAAAATTATGAGACACTGTTTTCTGAGGTACTGTGACAGATGATTGCATAGTTCCAATTTTATTTCTGATTATTTCAATTTTATCAGTAAAGAAATTCATGAAGTCATTACTCTTGTGCTGCGACGGAATATCTGGTTCTGTTGAGGCTTTATTCCTAACCAATTTAGCCACAGTACTGAATAAACACCTAGGATTGTTGTGGTTATTTTCTATGAGTTAGCTAAAATATGCTGACCTGGCAGCTTTTAGTGTCTGTCTGTAGCTACATGCGCTTTCCATGCGCTGCGAAATACCTCTAATTTTGTATTCTTCCACTTGCGCTCCATTTTCCGAGCTGCTCTCTTGAGAGCATGAGTGTGATCATTGTACCATGGTGCAGGGCTTTTTTCTTTAATTTTCTTTAATCGAAGGGGGGTGACACTATCAAGAGTGCTAGAGAAGGCTATATTTATATTTTCTGTTATTTCATCAAATTCTTCTAGGCTTTGGGGTTTACTGAATGTATGAGATAGATCTGAAAGATTATTAGTGAAGCTATATTTAGTGGTCGAAAGAATAGTTCTACCTGAATGATAGTGTGGTGTAGATTGAGTAACATTAGCTGATCGCAGCATACAAGAGATGAGGTAATGATCTGAGATGTCATCGCTCTGCGGCAGAACTTTTATTGTATCAACATCAACTCCATATGACAGAATTAAATCTAGCGTATGATTATGGCGATGAGTTGGTCCTGTTACATTTTGTCTGACTCCAAGAGAGTTGAGAATATCTATAAATGCTAATCCCAATGTGTCATTTTTATTATCTATGTGAATGTTGAATTCACCAACAATTAAATCTGTATCTACAGTAACTAAAAGATCTGATAAAAAAATTAACAAATCAGAATAAGGCCTGGGTGATCTATATACTGTAGAAAGGGTAAAAGACGACTAAGTTTTTTTATTTGTATCTGACGGTGTCACATTAAGCATTATTAGTTCAAAAGACTTAAATGTATGTTTTGGTAACACCAAAAATACGAAATGTAAATTGTAGCAACACCTCCTCCTCGACCCTTCAGACGAGGCTTATGTTTATAGCAATAACCTGGGGGAGTAGATTAATTTAAACTAATATATTCATCCAATTTAAGTCAGTCCGTGGAGTCCATCTCTCTTTAGCAGGTCAGGTCTACACTAAAAACTCTTCCAATTGTCTATAAATCATATTCTGTTCTCCAGACACCACTCAGACATCCAGCCATTCAGTGACACTAATCTACTATAAACCTCGTCACCACGACGAGCAGGGAGGGGGCCAGAGCATATTACAATGTCTGACATCGTTTTTGCAAATTCACACACCTCTTTAACATTATCTCTAGTGATTTCCGACTGGCGAAGCTGGACATCATTAGTGCCGACATGAATAACAATTTTAGAAAATCTATGTTTAGCATTAGCCAGCACTTGTAAATTTCATCTGATGTCAGATGCTCTGGCCCCCAAAATGCATTTAACAATAGTGGCTGGAGTCTCTATTTCCACGTTCCTTACAATAGAATCACCAATTATTAGGGCTCTTTCAAAATGATTCTCAGTGGGTGCTTCACTGAGTGGGGAGAATCAATTGGAAACCCTAACAGGAACGGGAGAGTGGTGTCACTTTGCTGAGCGAGTATGCTGCTGAGACGTCACCCAAACACCCTGCTGTGGGGGCTCTAGAGCCGGAACCAAAGTGAGTGTGTTGCTCTCTGTACTGCCCGCATCCAAAACAGTATCTAGCGGCTTCTCTTTCTCACTGACCTCCACTAGCATTCAGATGCGTGTCTCTAACTCATTAATCTTCTCTGCCAGCCTAACTAATTCCTTACATTTTTCACATGTGAATCACTCACTGCTGACGGAAGAAGCTATTGTAAACATGTGACATGCAATGCAGGAAGATATAACATGAGCGGATGCCATGACTTACCGCAATTGATTGTTGTTGTTGTTGTTTCTTGTTCCTGAGCAGTGAGGGTTTGAGATTGATGTGAATCCTTCACGCAATTGTTTGTTGTTATGGTTGTTCTTGATAAGCGGTGCTTTGAGATCGATGTAATAATCCATATAACACAGAGGAGAAAAACGGGTGCGCGCTATAAAATGCATGCAGTTTAATCGCGATAAAAATAGAAAGCGGATGCACGTAGTTGAATCGCGATAAAAGAATAATGCAGGGGAAAACCATATGTGTGCTGAAAAAAGCTCAAAACAGATAGATAAGCGATGCTAAAAAAAAGCTAACAGGCTACAAACACAGACTTGAGCTAGGCACTAGCAGCAACAGGTAAAATACCTGTTGAAAATATTGCTATTTTAGATCCCCTGGCCTAACCCAACCCTATCCCTAAACCTAACCAATTATTAACAATATGAAACATGTAACAGATGGGTATATTTAGTCACAATAATTAGAATTGCATTACACTATTAACAATATAAAAGACCTAACAAGCAGATAAAAGTACAGTTACATTATAGCATTATATATTTAAGAGAGAGAGAGAGAAACTTAAAGCAAATTATTACACGGCTTTTGAAATACTCAGTTCTGATAGGTCCATGGTGCCATCTAGTAACAATAATAAAAATTATTTAAAATAATAATAGTAAAATTATTTAAACTCAAATCAGTGCTTCAATGCGAGTAGTCTTGTAACAGGCTGAATACTGAGGAGTCAGACGGTCATTTTCACAGAATAAATACCAACAGAACTCCGACACAAACCGGAGTAGAATTTTAGCTGTTCAGCAATCTCTTTCTTGTCAAATAATTACATAATTTCATTGCAAATCAATATTTTATGTTTATGTATTTGTTTATTTGGTTAGTAGCCATGTAATAAGCTGGATAATATACAGTCAGTCAGTTGTTATTGCAAAATAAAGCCCAACAGGGTCATCAGGACGACCAAAGTGGAGGGATCTTGTATCATCCTGAAGTGGTTTATTTTGTGATAACAACCAATAGACACATTATCCCTTACTGTACATTATCCTTTACTTAAAGGCCTCGTTTGTTTACATTTGAATTTTCTAACAGTTGGAGTTTGAATTCATGAACATTCCATTGGCCTGTTTGAATATTCCATCAATGTAAGTCTATCCACAGTTTTCCTGAGCAACCACTGGCCGGTGCCATGATAATTCTAATTGCCAGTTTTGTATTTCTGGTCTCAAGACGGCAATTAAAAACTGCCAAAACAAGTGATCCAGAGGAGAACAACAACCATTTAAGTGTTACTTGAATGGGCTCAACTTGTGCAGTTGTTGGCTGTCATAACTCCGAATAATTAATGTTATCAACGTAACTAACCTTGGACCATCTCTTCATGTCATCTACACACTCAGGTGAGGCACTGTCTATAGAAAAACATAAAGTTTTTATAGTCATCTGTACTCTGTGAAGTATCGGCATGTTTTTTGACAATTTTTACAAATGTAATACCTTAAACATCACATTACCCGCTAAGAATATAAGCCGATACAAGTGAAAACACTGGACACTGGAAATTGAAAAGATTCGAATCAAGGAACACTTCCATGTTCAGGAAAAAGGTGGATAACTGTGTCCCAAACAACACACTATACACTTACAAAATGTACTATGCACTCAGCCATGTAGTGTATGAATTTTCAAAGTATAGTATCATCCCAAATGGAGCATTTAACGTTTTTTTACTACAAGGAAGCGTTTGGCATTTAACATCTGACAGAAGTGACATTTCAAACCAAAGCGTTGTGTTGCTGCTAGCTTTAGCACACTATCCACCCTCAATTTAACACTTATAACTCAATAATATACATATTCACACAGCATGGTATGATGGTAAAGCATTTAACTCACTTTTGTAAGGTGCTGTCTTCACAGAAGTTTCACTAGTTGTCATATTCTCCATTATTTACACCGATATATCACCATCGCTGTCGGTAACTCCACCCCTTCTGCTATGTACGGCAAGTGCACGAAGTGTACAACATTCCACGATCCGTTTTGATGGTTGAAAAAGTGCATCATCCGGGTACTCGTAGTACACTTCTTTTTGTTGCATTTTCAGTGTAAACATACTACTCGTACTACTAACACTTCAAAATTACTTAAAATAGAGCAGAAGTGTGCGGATTGGGATGCACCTTTTGCAAAGTCTTTCTAGCAAGTCAGTCCACTGTCGGCCATCTTTGGAACGCTCTCGGGAGGCTATTTCTAGTCATGCCAGTGCAGCTCCTATCTACTTGAATGGGGAAAGACCGAAATCTCAAAAGCGGTTGGTTAAGACTACGATCAAAGTACATTTCAAATCAGCAATAAATTTGACAATACTGGAATCATTAATTGTGATTCTTTACCTCATATTACGCTAAAAAACGCTGTTTTCCCGGCTTGTATAGCTGATGCGCATGTGCGTTCTAGAGTTGATTAACAGGTGATGTCTGTATCTAAAAGGTGATTGGCTCTTTTACCTGTAAAGGAGGGATTTCCTTTCTACATCATGTGGGGCAGTGGTGGTTCAGTGGTTAAGGCTCTGGGTTACTGATCAGAAGGTCAGGGGTTCAAGCCCCAGCACCACCAAGATGCCACTGTTGGGCCCCTGAGCAAGGCCCTTGACCCTATCCACTCCAGGGGCACTGTAACATGGCTGACCCTGCACTCTGACCCCAGCTTAGCTGGGATATGTGAAAAAAAAAAGAATTTCACTGTGTATGTGCAAATGTATAACATATGATAAATAAATACAATTATTAATTATTATAATTATAACATCCATTGACTGTTGGGCAATCAGAGCTCCTTGGCTGAGTGTTCCAATTTCTCCCATTCATTTTAATAGAAATGGCCCATCTCTGCTAATTAATCTCTGGTCTATGGGATTTTTCAGAAATTGTGATTGTCCAATCCATTAGAAAAGTCATAGCACACTGTTGCAGAACAGTCTGAAGGTCTGTACCATGTTTGGTGGCTGTATCTTGAAACTCTAGGAGGAGTTATTGTTAGAAATGTTGATCTCGTTTTAGTGATTTTGAAAAAACAAAACTGGGATTTTGTCATTTGATATATTAACACTAAAACTCTTAAGTCTATAGATTTTTAAGAAGAACAAAAATAAGTTAATGGAACATAGATACAGTATTTGAGTTATGCATCCAGAACTTGACATTTCAAGTAATGTTTCAGTAAGATAACTTGACTTTTCCAGTAATGACAACATTAGGGTTTACAGTGTACCTTGACTCCAGTGGTCTAAAGACAAAAAGTTAAGTCAGGAATCTTGGTGTCATTTTGGAGTCAGACCTTAGTTTCAGTAGTCATGTCAAAGCAATAACTAAATCAGCCTACTATCATCTAAAAAAATATAGGGAGAATTAGATGTTTCGTATCCAGTCAAGACTTACAGAAACTTGTTCACACTTTCATTACCAGCAAGGTGGAATACTGATTTCTGTTGCTTAAGTTTTATTCTAATTTTTATTTTTTGTTTTTAAGTGATTTTAAATTGTTTTTGTTTATCTTTTATTTTCTTTCTTGTATAATTTTCTTTTTGTATTCCTTTTTCTTTCCTTATTTATTCATCTAGATATCTGTCAGAAACATCTGAACAAGAAAGGTGGGGGGGGGGGGTATCATGCCTCTCCATAGCAGCGCCCCTCTCCAGCAAATCTATGTTGTGGTGAACATGGTGATTATGGCGGTAGAAAGCTTATTCTGGTTGGATACCTACAGTACTGTAAGTAAACTTGCCTTGCCTTGCCTCATGTGATGCATACTTGTAATACGTACACAACCAAAGTTCACTTAATACAGGTGCTCAAAGAAAATAACCATGAGCATTCCACCCAAAATGTTTAAGGTGAAGTTAAAATTCAAGTAGATTTGGGAGCAGCAGTGTTCAGTGATGTATGTAGTCACAGAACCAAACACCCTCCCCTCAATTAAATCCATCTGAGATGCATGTTAATTCCAGTGTAAATGTCGATCTATCTCCGCTGACCATGGATACATGTAGAGTGTTGGACTGCTCAACAATACTTGTCAAGTCAAGTTCTTTAATGTCATGTACAGTGCACTAAGAAACAGGTTCAAATTCTTACTTTGTGCTTCCCCCAGACACTGAAGCTGTATAGCATACATGACCTTTCTTCTGTATATGCACTGGCAAAATTTACCCTAACCATATGTTAACTTAGCAGCATCTTTCCACACCAAGATGAATGTCAATTCAACTGCTTAGCAAACTGTCACTCCCTGGGTGTGATGAAGACACTTAATCTTTCCCCTCCCTTGAAGATACTTTTCATACCCTAACAGGCTTGGCTTAGGTGATTGCTATCAGTCCAACATGATCTCATTAGTAATTGTAAATATTCACATGTGCCATTTGGTTTTAGGACATGGTATTCATGTATTGACAGCATCAACCTAAAATGCAAAACCTTTAAAAAACGTTAGAGACATTATGTACAAATGTTTACGAATCCTTTGGGATTAGATAATAAAAATATACGATATTTTAGTATTTTAGTCATTTTGGTATTTTTCCATATTTTAATTCTATTGTCTGATTAAGGGGAGATGGGATAAGATGTACCCCCAATTTTCCTCTTGACCATAGGTGCCACTAAATTTTATTTCAACACATTAATAAAATGGTTATGCTCTTATTAATCTTGATTTTTAAGCTGAACATCAACATTTGTAATATTTATTCCATCTGTACAGTTTTGTGTATCAGCTTTTTTGTCATTGTTTAATAGTGACCTGTGATTTTATTTTACATTGGATATTAAAATGTTTTATGCCTATTAATGGGGGATTTGAGGACACAAGAACACATTTAGATGTGTAGTGAAAAAAACAATTGTTATTTTTGTTTTTTTTCGAAGTGAAAAGTTAAAGTTAGATGCTTGAGTGGAATCATTCAATCTGAATTCATAGTTTATTGCTATTATGAAATCATTTCAATTAAAAATATAGACATATTGTAGTTCATTGGATGGTAAAGTGTAATTGATTATTATTATTATTATTATTATTATTATTTATTTATTTAGTATTTTACATTTATGACACACTTTATAAAAATAGAAAAAACTATATCAGATGTATTTCATATATTCTGCAAAAATCTAATGACTGCTGGGATATGTTTGCCCCAGGGGGCTTCTTGCCCCAGGTAGGAGGTCATCTTACCCCAGTAATGGAGCAAGATGGCCCCTTTTCATTATTTTTACAACTAAATAAGCAAATGTTTCCATTTATTTCCTCTGATAATATTTTGAATGATGCATCATGATCCTGTACATGCTAAACTCATCTCTACATATGTTACAATTTAGCTTTAAATGCATACTGTACTGTTTTTAAGGGGAGGTATCTTCCCCTATTATGAATGCTTTATGAGTCTTTTGTTGACACTGTGAGATTGTGCATGTAGCCAAGTATTTTAGGTCCAATGCCAGCATAAAAAAGCTCCATCAGTTACCCAGTAGCAGAGATGGAGTCAAGTCTCAAATGGTCATGAAACCCTATTTCAGCACAGTTCAGATCTCACTAGTCTTTTTATAAATGCAGAAAAATGTGTGTGTGACAGCAGCGGAGTGGAGGGAAGTAAAATCAAAATCAAAATCAAATCCCTTTATTGTCACTCAACCATATACACAAGTGTAACAGTGGGTGAAAGTCTTGGGTACAGTTCCAAGCAACATAGCAGTATGATAATTACAATAAACTTCTGATTTACACATAATATAATATATAAAGATTTTTTTTTTTGTCACATATTATACACTTTTTGAACATATACAGTGAAATTCTTTTTCTGCATATCCCAGCCAAGCTGGGGTCAGAGCCATGATATGGCACCCCTAGAGCAGATAGGGTTAAGGGCCTTGCTCAAGGGTCCAACAGTGGCATCATGGCAGTGCTGGGGCTTGAACCCTTGACCTTCTAGCCAGTAACCCAGAGCCTTAACTGCTGAGACACCACTGCCCCCTGCTTGTTACACAACACAATATACAAGTGACTGAAGAGAAGGGTGAGTTGTTCCAAATGTTCCTGTTTTGATGTGCTGGCAACTAAAATGTCATCTAAGTAGATAAACAGGAATAGCAGGTCACGCAGCACAGTGTTCATTAACTGCTGGAAATAGCTTTGAGGGCAGACACCTCAGCTTTTGCTGTTGGTGTGGTTTTTTAACAGTTTGTTGATGATATTTGGCAGCCATTCACATTTTTTAACCTACAACTTCGCCCCAGTGAGCGGAACAGCACTTTCGACCACAAACTCCTTGCCATTTACCTGGCAGTCCAGCATTTAAGTTTTCTCCTGGAAGCTTGCCCATTTATTGTGTTTATGGACCACAAACCATTGACCTTTGCAATGGTTAAAACATCTGAGCCATGCTCGGCTCGGCAGAAGCGCCACTTAGTTTTCATTTCATAGTTCACTACAGACATCCAGCATGTGGCAGGTAAAAACAATCCTGTAGCTGACTGCCTCTCCCCTGCACTTTCCAGTGCAGTCCACCTTGGCATCAATTACACCCTCATGGCTGCAGATCAAGCCTCTGATGTTGACATCCAAGCTCTTAAAAAAGCAGAGACAGGCCTCCAGCTGGCAGATGTCCCTTTCACTGATTCTGGCATTAATCTGCTTTGCGACATGTCCACAAGTCTGCCCGGTGGTACCCAAGAGCTGGAGAAGGCGGGTGTTTGATGCCATTTACGGGCTGTCGCACCCGAGTAGGAAATCCCCCCAAAGCCTGGTGACTGCTAAGTTTGTCTGGCAAGGTTTAAAGGTTTTTTGCTCAAACCCTCCGGGTCCCGGGCAATTTTGTCTCCACCTCTACAGTTCTTTGGTCTGCCACCAAACAGGGCCGCTCTTTCTTCGATAATTCCAAGGAATTCCGACCGATTCCAACCTCACAGCATGGGCTGCCTCAGACTCATTTCCCACCTGATCTGCTAACAGCATAATATGTTTTTGTCCGCCAGGATGATCACCAAGGCCCCCTTCAGCCACCGTCTTGGTGGCTCCGGTTCCAAACATACATACTCAGAGAGAATGATCATGATTCTCTTAGCGAGTCCCAAAACAGCATTTTCAGAGCCAGTGACAGGGCTTTAATGGAAATCAGCAAAGAACCAAAACAAAACCGAAACAAACGAAGCAAAACAAAACTCAAGAAAACAGCAGTGTCAGGAATTCAGCCCTGCAGCCTTAATGCCGTGCACTAGCTTTGTTGTGTTAAATATTAAAGTGTGTGCAGCTTTTTTCACTTCAAAATGCAACAGCAGCATATACATTTGATGTGGACATTTTTCACGGAAGCGGCAGCCATCATGTAAAGCGTGTCAGCTGGGTATTTCATGCACAACAAAAAAACATCCAGCGAGCGGCAGTTCTGTGGGCGAATGACAGAGGTCAGAGGAGAATGGTCAGACTGGTCCAAGCTGACAGGAAGGTGACAGTAACACAAATAAACACGCATTACAACAGTGCTAGGCAGAAAAGCATTTCCGAATGTACAACATGTCAAACATTGAGGAGGATGAGCTACAGCAGCATACGATCCCTCCGGGTACCACTACTATCAGCTAAGAACAGGAAACTTAGGCTGCAGTGGGCATAGACTCACCAAAACTGGACAGTACATGATTAGAAAAACATCGCCTGGTCTGACAAATCTGCATTTCTGCTGAGGTACACAAATGGTAGGCCCACTGCAGCCTCAGTTTTCTGTTCTTGGCTGACAGAAGTGGAACCCAGCGTGGTCTTCTGCTGTTGTAGCCCATCTGCCTCAAGGTTCGACATGTGCATTCTGAGATGCTATTCTGCTCACTACAATTGTACAGAGGGGTTATCTGAGTTACCGTAGCATTTCTGTCAGCTCGAACCAGTCTGGCCATTCTCTGTTGACCTCTGTCATCAACAAGGCATTTTCATCCACAGAACTGCTGCTCATTTGGCTCTATCCTTTCAGTTGCATCAGAAAAATACTATCCAAGACAGAGATCAAAGTGCAAAGAATATACTAATATCTCCTTAAGATGAATCCCTTATGTTGTATTTTTCCTCTTTTTTAAGTCGCTTTGGATAAAATTGTCTGCCAAATGAATACATGTAAATGTAAATGCAGACTGATGCATTCTATAGTGCAGATTATTTCACCACAAATGTTGGAGCTTCAGCCATGAATACAACCGTGAACAGGGTTGGGAGGGTTACTTTTTAAATGTATTCCACTACAGATTACAGAATACATGCTGTAAAATGTAATTTGTAATATATTTTGTTCGATTACTTAAGGTCAGTAACGTATTCTAAATACTTTGGATTACTTCTTCAGCACTGGGAGATTTTTTCACTTGTTTTGACTATAAAAACTCTGCCAGTACAGTAAGACAAAATACACATGTTAAAAATACATTTTCTGAAAAACCTAAATATCTTATGCAGTGTTGTTTCTAAAACAAGATCAATCAAATTGATCTTGTTTTAAGGATTTTTAGATATTTTTACAGGAAAACAATAAAAATATTATTATCAAGAATACGATTTTTGCCCTAATATCAAATGTCTTACTAGAAAAAAAGAAATTATGATCCAATGTGAATATTCTTTATAAACAAATATGATCGTGTCTGGTAAAGTGCATGTAAAATAGCTAGAAATAGCATTTTTGCTTAGCGTAAAGCTGACAATTTACACAAGGTTTATTTCTATTTCTTCTGCTCCAAACTTACTTCAAACTTACTTTGTCTGCTCGTATGAATGTAACACATCATAAGAAAGTGTTTCACCGCTGTTCAAATGCACTTTGGATCGCATCATTTATATGTATAAATGTTTTTCATCTGAAAGGACTAAATATTAAATGAAACAAATGACAATAAAATGCAAAGTAATCTTTTCAGTAATCAAAATACTTTTTTAATGTAACTGTATTCTAATTACCAATGATTTAAATTGTAACTGTAGTGGAATACAGTTACTTATATTTTGTATTTTAAATGCGTAATCCCGTTACATTTATTCAGTTACTCCCCAACCCTGACCGTGAATACACACACAGACTGGAGGAAGGCAGCAGCCAGCGAAGAGTAATACGAACCTCGCAAGAACAACCGCTTTACAGCGGAAGCGTCCAATACCAGAAACAGTGACATGAACAGACACTGACATTTGACTGGGTCTAATATGAGGAGGAAGACTGACTGATGTTCTGTATGTTCGAATGAATCCCAACTATGCTTACAAGTAAGTTACTGTCTCGTGAATATTAGTTGTGTGGTCTAGCTGATTGACTAGGCCAACCTATATTTTCAACTTGGAAAATATGTTGCTAAATGACAACTGATATCAGATGTAATCAGTCAGTCACTGTAATGAACTTGATTAATCTTATTGAAACTGAGGCAGCGAGGTACATTGCCTGCGGTTACATGTTGCTTAGCTTGGAGCACAGTGCACCTATATATGCTTGGTTGATTCATCTTTCTGCACTGTAGTCTTAATGTGAACTAGAAATGATGATTTGACTACCGTACATAACATAATGTAACTACCCAGTAGATTATATTTCTGATGCAGAGAATTTATTGCATTGGTATACTATTAGGTTAAGCATCTGTCATAATTTTAGAAAACAAACATGCTCAAGTAACATGTCAAAGTTTCTGTTTAACTATTACTGAATTTAAAGCAACTGGTTATAAAACATGAATACATTTTCTACAACTAGATATTATTTGCCTTTTCATATTGTGTTTGTAAGAATGTGACTAGTATTCCACTATTACAGTTCATCTTCCTTAATCAAGGGGTAAAATATCTTGAGACATGATTCACTGCTATCCCATGGCACCAGCAAACTACCACGGGCACTGCATTGCTGCCTAGAGGGAAAACAACATAATGCACCCATGCCAGCTGTAGTTCAAGGAGTGTGAAGAATGGAGCAGACTATGTTTGAAAAAATGAAGAACATGATGCACACAATCTACTACATTGCAAAGGAGGAACTACCTTTTACTGAATTCCCTTCTCTTCATGGGCTCATCCAGAGGATAGGTAGAAAACTCCCAGACTGCAGACAAAGCTTGTGCTCTGTATGTATGTCTCATCACAGTCAGCCAAAGGCAACACTGAATCCAAACCATACTTAAGCAGGATGTGTACAGTATGTTTTCTGCAGCTTCATTTGCAACATATATGACATAGAGAGGGAAAAACTAATGGGGATTTGAGGAAGGCCAAGTTCTTCTCTATTATGATTGATGGGGTGACTGATGCAGGGAGAACAAGAGCCAGTAAATGCCAGCCTGTCCGTTCAGTGTTTGAAACAAGAAACTGAAGCTGGAATTCTGGTTGCCATTTATACAGGTAATGTTGAATGGGTGTAGATTACTATAAATGTATACCTAGTTGTGGCAGCGGGGGCGTGGTCAAGCATCTCTCCGGAGAGAGAGAAAGCGGTAAGGGCGCTTACACCTGAGCTAAATTATGTCTAACACCTGTCTCTAATTTCAGTGAGCACGGGGAGAGCGGCATAAAGAGGGCCACGCAGCACTCAGGTGAGAGAGGGAACCTGGGCACTAGAGACCTGATTGTGAAGCCAAGAGCTTATTATTGTAAAGCTGAGAGTTTATTTTTCTGAAGTTGTTGTTTATGTTTAGACTGAGTTATTGAACACAGTGAGAGCCCTGAAAGAGTGCATTTGCTGCAGTGGGGAGAATAAAACGCTTACCTGAATCAGAAAATCTGCTTCTCGCCTCCTCCTTTAACTGAGAAGTGTTACACTAGTATTCTAGAGAAAATATAACAACATTGTAATTCATAAAAGTAAGGCTGATTCAATGCGGCTATACTTAGCTTGTGCTTACAATGCACTTTCTCTGGCAGCATGTCATTTTAACTTAATTGCCTCTGTCGCCAGGTTGCATCCTCTTATTCACTCACTTTTTTTTATTAGAACAAAATATCTGTTCCATGTATATGATCCACAACATCTCTATTTTGTGTGTTTTCTTACAAAGCATTTGAAGAAGCTGATATTTTTGACTGGAAGGACAGGCTGGTGGGATTTGGCAGCAATCGAGCAGCTGTTAATGTGGGGTGCAGGAATGGTGTGTCAGCCCAACATTTAAAGGACATACCTCACCTCATAACAATTCACTGTGTAGCTCATAGCTTGTAGCTGGGTGTGATGAAAGCTATTAAAGATCACAACATGGCCCAGCTTCAGACCACCTTGAGGCAGATGTATGAGCAATACCACTTCTCCCCCAAGGCCCTCAGAGAGCTCCTCTTCATCGCTGAGGCCCTGGTGGAGAAGGTACTTAAGCCATCTAATCTGCACGGAGCCCGATGGCTGCCATATGTGCATCGTGCAATGAAGGTGAATGATAAATTATATAAATCCTTTTCAGAAGCCCCTGTCAGATTTTAATGGATATTGACATTGACAAATAAATCTAAATATTCAGTTTTTTATTTTTTTATTATTATTTTTTTTGCAACAGTTACCCTGTATTTCTGGCCCATTTTGAAGACATGGCGTGCATGGAAAGGAAACCTAAGCCATTACCGACAGTTGTGGGATGGGCAAAGCAACTTACAAACTACTTGCGCAACATCAGCAATGTCTTGTTCCCACACTTCATGTGTGGCACACTGGACCACCTCACAGTACTAAGCAAGGAGTTCCAGAAAGACACAACCAGCATCAGTCAAGGTACTGAAAGCATTGAAAAATGCTTCTGGAACACAACTGCCCTCAAAACAGACATGGACTTACAAATGAGCCATGTACATGAGGCACTGAGGGAAAATGGTGTGTAAATAGGAGTGAAGTTTCCTGGTACATCACCACCATCCATGGAGGAAGTGAGGGCAAAAGTGATAGGTAAGAAATGAGGTATTAGGTAGATTATGTACATTGACCTTGTAACTTAAAGCAGTCAGTGAATTGGTTTAGTCCAAACAGATGCCATCATCTTACATTTAGAGGAGAGGATGAAGGACCTAGAGAGAGGCAGTCCGGTCAACAGATTTAGGGCCTAGCTCAGCTGCAGTGACTGCTGTTGTTATCAGTAGAGGGCCCAGCACTTTGATGCCAGAATGCCAGTGGAGAGGTGGTGGATCAGCAGACAAAGGCGACATCGACCAGGGTTTAACCACTTGGATACAGAGCTGGATAAATTGCAGGGCTGAATGTAACATACACACACACACACACACACACACACACACACACATTGGTGCGGCTATCCTTATGAGGACTCTCCATTGACGTAATGATTTTTATACTTTACAAACTATAGATTCTATCCCCTAACCTTAACCCTAAACCCTAAACCTCACAAAAAACCTTCTGCATTTTTACATTTTCAAAAAAACATAGTTAAAAAAACCACAGAAAGCTCACACCTACCTCCCAGCAGACAGGACTTCACAAGTTCGTTGAGCCCAAACCTGTATACATCTTTGAGCTCGATGTCGCCCCAGTTCGTACAGCTCGCCAGCGCACAGAACAGCTCTGTGTATTCCTCTATTCATCACAAACATCAGTGAATCACATGAATGAAAATGTCGCAATTTAAGTGAAAATGTAAAATTGTATTAACATAACCACCTCTTCAGGGTGATTTGACATGTTCAATACCAGTGTATCTAAGAGTTGAAATATTATGTAATTTCCAATTAAAATGAACTGCCATAGGAGTCTTTTGATCATTTGTATGTATACTAATTCAGTGTTCCGCAATCCTTGTTTTTAGAGCACGTTGTGTTTTTCCAATATAGGCTAATACACGAGGACATTTAATCATGGAAACAACGTTCTTTGTAGTACAATTGATGACACCCTTGATTTTGAATTCTTTACCCAAATGGGGATGGGAAAAAACATAAATTTTAACGGTACTAACGAAGTAAACAAGACACACCTGGGAACAATCATTGTGAACACAGAACAGAAACAACAAGAAGAGTGCTACACAAGAATTTCAAAATAAAAGACATAACAAAACCAAAGTCCAAGGTCAAACACTACATAATGTTACAATATGTACATATGTATTTCTTTGTTTGTGCTCTTGCCAGATATCTTGGTTTAAGTCTACCATAGGGTAATGGGTTGGGGGACAGTATTTTGGTGGCTTTGTGATGATACTGTTATGTTTGTATCCTTTGTATTCCACCAAATAAAAAATAAAAACAATTGTTCACAAAATAAAGTAAACAAATGGTTACAGTGTTAAAAAACAGGTTCTATACACACTACAGACAGGTATCCAGAACAGACTTATGGGATTTAACATGTCTGTGTGATGTCCTGGTGGCCTGACTGCAGCAAAACCATTTAAAAACATAAAAGTTAAAGCAATAAATCTATTTCCTCAAAACATTCTCTTTTCTTTTTATTGACAATTTAATTGAACTATGAAGGAACATTCACAGTCTTGACTGTCTCTAAGAGGAAATGCCATTTAGTTTTTGCATAATTTCAATCAAATTATACCACAACATTTTTGAGTTCTTGATTGTGATTGGCTGACACACAATCCAAGGGTTTTTATTGGTGCTGTGTTCACATCATCACAAAATTACTGTAATTTCACATTGGAAACTCAGAATTGTATTAAAGTTCTTTGATCATAATGGCTACAGCCACAACAGTTAAAGGTAGTTAGAGTCCTCCTCTAAAAATATTTCCATTTGATAAGCCATTTTATTATAGCCATTGTTATATGGTGCACATTCCTTGTTTTTCAATATTTTATGAGATGTGAATAATGTTGTGATGAACTAGAACATTTATGCTATCATTACCAATAAAGCTGAATATGGATCCATTGTGTCATTTTGAGAATTGTCATAGAACCAAATAATATCAAGGAACTCAAGGAAGTGTGTTTAGCTCAGAGAACAATCCCTGATATGTAGTCTCGTTATTATGGTGCTTTACAATTGCATCTCACTTCACCACACTCTTTCCGAATTATTACAATGTTCTGAACTTGCTGCAGTGGCTCAGGATGTTTCTAAGCCAGTTATTTAATTAGTGGCATAAGGAAGCAATTCTACACACACACAAAAAATAATTTTAGGGAAGAAAACCTGAAAAGTGTATTAAGATAAACACATACACACATGGTTATTGTGGCTTAAGTGGAATAACTGATCTAGGCCATTGAATTATAGAAAATTATAACAAGGCTGTCTGGAATACTCGATTCTGATTGGTCAATGGCAGCATCTAGTGGTCTAATATTTCTCAGTAACAACCACACATCCACAAATCAGACCACTCATCTGGGTATTGCTAGCCATCGTTCCTTATTCTGGATCAATGTGCTACCTCTAAAAGTAAGCTAATAAAATAATTTCAACTCAAATCAATGTTTCATGTGCATTTATTTATTTATTTGTCAAGTAGTCTTGTAAAAAGATGTAGTAGTAGAAGTAGTCAGACAGTAATTAATTATGAAATAAACACCAACAGAACTCTGACGCAAACCGGAGGTGGATTTCAGCTGTTCAGCAATTTATTTCTTCTCACATAATTGCATGATTTCAACGCAAATCAATATTTTATGTTCAAGTATTTATTTATTTGGTTAGTAGCTGTGTAATAAGTGGGATAATGTACAGTCAGAAGGTTGTTATCACAAAATTACTTCAGGCTGATACAAAGGTCCTCCACTTTGCATCGAGGTCCTGATCACCCTGTTGGGGTTTATTTTGCGATAAAAACCATCTGACTTTACTTTATCCCTTACTTAATGCGTGTCTACAAGAACAGTCAGCAAAGAGCCCTGTGAAAGCCCTTTATTTATGGAACCACTTGCATCAGATTATAAATAAGAAATGAGTGCTTTTCTTGATGATTTATGCTTTTTTAAACATGAGTTAACTCTATATTTTAAGAACGTTTTAGAGTTTGTGCTCTGAGTATGTGTCTCAACCCATGCCCTGGGGAGCGTAATCCCACAGAGCTGCATACAGTACATGACAAATAATCACAGATCACAGTCACAGATTCTGCCAGAAATCTAGAGATGTTATCGACTGTGTTTATATCCCATCAACAACAAACACAGGCAATTATCCCATAGACTGGAGAGAATTAATTTTAAGTCAGATTTTATTTTTAAGTATCTACAATTTAGGATGATCAATATGATGACAGAATTTTCAAATCATTTCAATGTAAAAATTTTGTTCAATCTAGTTAAAGCATCTTGAGTTTTTAAATGAAGCCATTGTAATTCCTTTCCACACAAACACGCCACCTTTCTACAGTATGTAAATTAGGCTTATTATAGATTGTGCAACATTTACAAAAATTGCCTGATGCAAAAACATGTTTGTGTAAATTTATATAGATCATATTTGCAGTACTTCATCATGTTACGATCAAATCATGGAGAGTGTTAAGACCTAACATATAGGACTATACAGATTAACAGTGTAATCAAGTGCATTTTCAGCATATTAAAGAGATGATTCAGGTGTCTTGATCATAGTAGTGGAATGATGCATTTCAGTCCTGTCAAACGGTGGTCTGATGAATCCTCTGCTATTTTGCACTAAGAATCAGCCCACAGGGTCTGAATTGCGTGTTCAAATTGTGTTCAGCAACAATTTTGTGGTTGCATTTGCGCCTTTGCCTGATCTGCATAATTCCTTCAGTGAAACAGGCACTAAACCAGCGCAGACAGTGCATGCAAATAAATATAGTGCATTTACTGGGTGCAATTAATTCTAAGTGAATTCCCCCCTTAATATACTGACCAAGGGCAGCATTTAAGTGGTGCATGAAAAAATTCCCCCGGTGACATTTGGCCATGAGACTTGGAGATTTGACAGATATACATTTTAGCCAAGACTTTGGACATGATCGACAGCCAAGTTTCAAAGAACATGTTTCTCCATAGACAGCCATTCCAAAGCAGATGTGTTTTCAGATGAAATAAGCTTTTTCACAAAAAAAAAAAAAAAAACATTCTTTTGGGTGGAATCAAACTTAGGTTCGTAGCAAACCAACCAACCAACCTAAGTTTCAAAGTCAGACTGTGTAAAGAGACCCAGAACAAAGCCATGTTTATGTGTTCTCGAGACCACTAGATCAAGTGGAGAATTTACAAATAATGAATTGCACCTGGTAAAAGCGCTGCACATACGATTCTGAGCGCTCTATTGCAGAGGATGCAGCAGGCTCACTCTTATGGGACTTAACAGCATCACTCAATCACTACAGTATAATCAAGGTACATTAATAATTTTTTAACATGCCAAAAGTGTGCTTGATTAGAAGTACATGTGGATATATGCCAGGTTATAATGGAGTGGCATGAAACAACTTACGAATTACAGGACTCCTGCCCCCAACCCTGTGGTGAGCCAACAACTGGCTGACGACCTGAATGTATTCTACTGTAAATTTGAAAGGCCCAATCTCACACCCCACACCCACTTTGACCTTCACTTCACACAAACACCAACACCTCTTGCAACCCCCCTCCTCCCCCCTCCTGCTACTCAACCTGCACTTAAGATCTATGAAGATGATGTGAGCCGCATCTTTCGACAACAAAGGATAAGGAAAGCACAGGGCCCAGATGGCGTTTCACCTGCATGTCTTAGATCCTGTGCTAACCAGCTGGCCCCCATCTTCACACAGATCTTCAATAGATCACTGGAGCAGTGTGAAGTTCCATGCTGCTTCAAACTTTCCACTATCATCCCCATCCCAAAGAAACCAAAAATCACAGGACATGAAATCATTTGAGAGACTGGTGTTAGCCCACCTGAAGAACATCGCTGGACCCTTTCTAGATCCCCTTCAATTTGCTTTTTGAGCAAACAGGTCTGAGGATGATGCAGTCAACATGGGATTGCATCATATCCTGCAACATCTGGACAGACCAGTGACATGTGCAAGGATTCTTTTTGTGGACTTCACAAACATTTTTTTTTAACTGTACATAACAGATTGTTTTACATTTGCACTACCCATGTTTATGTGTGTATGTATGTGTGTGTCTGTACGTGTGTATAATTAGTTATTATGTTTTTTATTATTTATTATTATCTATGTTTTGCAGCTGTTTTTGTATTGTTTTTGTATTGTTGTACACTGGAAGCTCCTGTCACCAAGACAAATTCCTTGTATGTGTAAGCATACTTGGCAATAAAGCTCATTCTGATTCTGATTCTGATAACACTCTTCTCCATCATTTGATCATTATATGATGAATAAACACTGCAATGATTGATAAAAAATTTACACAAACGTCACTTTTTAATAAAAATCAGTTAACTGCATGCTGTCTGTAATAGCACAATGTTAACTGCACCAGGTAAATAGCACAGAGTTTTGTGAATTAACAATAGAAAGGAGGCATGTTGGCATAAAAAGGAATGAAAATGACTTGATTAAAGTACTCAAGACGCAGCGCTATTCCAGTGCTGATTGCGCCTGCTTAAATTAGATTGATTAGTTTTTATGCTTATGCCATTTGCAAAAGTGGCATAACTGTTCAGTGAATTTGACAACACTGGGATCATAAATTGTGCTTCTTAACCTCATATTATGCTAAAAACATATTACACAGATGTGCCGTTTTGTTTATGCATCTCAGATGGATGCTTACTTTTTCAGTTATGCCTGAAGCAGAACGGTTGTAGGGTGTTGGTTTTATCTTGTCCAATTTATCTTGTTTTTTTTTTTTTTTGCTTTATATTGTAGTTTTGTGTATTTTATATCAACTGGTTAAGCATTGTGGTTCAAGGCCTCAAGCGCTTGTCTCTTGTTTCATGTGTTGTTTGAGATTTCCATTAAAACTGTAATTATATAATTACAGTGAATGCATAATATGATAAAGGCCTATTTTTCATCAGCGGTTTAGGGCAATGCATAATTCTTTGGAAACTCCCTGTTTAAGTGTAATTATAGTTATCTCTCAAGTCTTGTCATGTCAGCTCATTTTACTATGGTTCTTCCAACTAAGCCTTTTTTTTTTTTTTTTTTTTTTTTTTTAATTTATAAACAGTTGTGAACCAGTAATTTAATATTTAAGCTGTTTTCTCAAAACTGGAATATATTATTCTCAACAAAAAATGTAGTACTCCCTGATAGCACACATACGTCTCTATATGTTTATTTAAGAGCATTTCTTCTGGATTTTTCTGTCACAGGTTTCAGAGGAGATGGTATTTATTAGGCACAACAAACAAAAAAAGGCCATGACCCAAACTCTGGTCAGGTAGGGAGAGTGGAGATTGCAGAGGTAGAGAAAGTGTACAAAACAAACAAGACTAGAGAGAAACCAAATTAGAAAACCAACCGACTGGGAACAAGACTGTAATTAAAGAGATAGTTCACCCAAAAATTTGAAATTCTCATTATTTGCTCACCCTCATGATATCCCAGGTGTATATGACTTTCTTTCTTCACCAGAACACATGTAAAGAAAAATAGAAAAATATCTCAGCTCTGTAGGTCCTTAAAATGCAAGTGGATGGTGATTTCTCTTTTGAAGCTCCAAAAAAAAAATCACAGAATAAACTAGCATTGATATGACACCAGCTGTTAAATTAATGTCTTCTAAAGTGATACGACCACTTTTGGTGCAAAAAAATTAATAAATATTTAAGTACTTTTTTAACTATAATCCAACGCTTCCTGTAAGCTTCACCAGAGGGTGGAGTTCACAGGTGACTCTCACGTGACATATTCGCGTTACCATGTTATGGACGTAATCTCACCTTCTCCTCTTGGTTGAGACATTAGGATGAGCACATAAATGCACCATTGTGAGTAAAGAAACAGATAAATACAGATCTAAACCAAAACCAGCCAAGCTACTGCACAGCGTTCCTCCTCACTTGTAAACAACGCTGCTCTTTCAGCTGTGATGCACATGTGTCAGTTCTCACCTAAACATGCCAATGCGATTACGTCACATGCGACTACCACTCCTGACAAGAAGCATGATTTAGAGTTTAGAAATGTACTTAAATATTTATCTTTTTTGCACTAAAATCGATCGTGTTGCTTTAGAAGACATTAATTTAACCGCTAGAGTCGTATGGATGACGTTTATACTATCAGAGCTCATCACTTTCGCGGGCTCCGAATAAGAGGTCGAACTCGCCGTGAGACGAGCTGGTGGACTAATCCGGAAGCCCGATCGGGGCAGATGAGCATGCTGGGGAATGGGAGGTCTGCAGGGGGATACCCGGCGGAGGCGGTCCCATTGGGTTCCCCAAATCGCCCCCAGTGCAAGCTGTGCTGGCCTCATACCTGTGGGTAAAAGGACCGAGGCGGAGAGCCTCTGGGGTTCAGTGAGCATGACCGTTCGGCTCCGAAGAGAAAATCTGAATGAGTGGTTGCATACCAGCTCCTTTTATACCCGTGTGTCCGGGGGAGTGGCATGCAAAGACCAGAGGTGTCTCGGGCTCCCAAGAGTGACCCCTAGTGTCACTACATCGACACAACGTCGAGTGAGTGACAGATAGGGAACTGTAGCAGTTCATTTTCAGTACCAGACCACAACACAAGAATGTTGCCAATGTAAATACGCCAAAGACTTATATGCGAAAAGAACGGATATGAGAACAATTGAAAATGTGTTTTTGTTCAAAGAAACCCACATACAAATTGGCATAATTTGGTGCCACAGTGCTTACCGTGGCTGTTCAGTTTGGAGAAAAAAAATTATCTTTGTATCTAAAAACACATTTTGTTATCACCAAACAGGTTAATGTTTTGATACAATCAATACTCTGTCTTTTGTTTTGATGTGGATTTATTAAAAAAGCATCAATAGCTTCAATGCCTCCCTCGAGTGGTATGTTAGTATAAAGAGACTAAACATCAAATAATGTATCATCAGATAATTCAATAGTTTTCAAGATTATGTCAATTGAATCTTTCACAAAAGAGGGTAATGAAGACATAATATGTTTTAAAAAGTAATCAACAAAGGTTGAAATTTTCTCAGTAAGAGATTCAATCCCAGAGATAATGAGTCTTCCTGGAGGCTCTTCAAGATTTGTATGTATTTTTGGAAGTATATAAATAACTGGGGTAGTTGGGTGATCAGCCTTCATGAAAGTAAACTCCTGTTTTGTGATCTCACCCGCATCCAAACAATGTTGCAAGTATTTATGAATCTCAGTCGTAAAAACCTTAGTGGGATCAGAATTCAATTTTTGTGACTTATTGACATTTTGGGATAACGTTTACCTTTGTATGGGTGTTTGTATTTGTTTGACTTTGACCTGTGTCTGATATTTGCTGCTTGAAACATTTTTACTTAAATTGCGACGTTTTCATTCATGTGATTCACTGATGTTTGTGAAATGTTTTTAATTGTGGGAGACTGATGTATGTTTTTCTGATGTTTGAACTTATCTCTAATTAATTGTTCTCATTAAGTGAGATTGAGTTATCATGAGATAATTGACCCTGATTATTAACAGGTGAACATAATGATGTGTTTGGTTGTAATAAAAGTACTTAATTGATGTGTTGCCTATTGATGTGTGCCTGACAAAGATCATTCTGATCGAAATGTTGCTGTGGTTTTTAAATTAATAAAAGGGAATAATTAAACGGTGTACACACATAGACATTTTAATGGTGTTTTATATGATTTACCAAAAACTGGCCCATTTTACCTGTTTCCCCCCTACATTTTGTCAATTTAATGTCATGTAGAATTCCATCAAAACATTTGTATTATCATATCTAAAAATAAGAACACATAACTGGAAGTTTTATTTTTTTTTTTTTCATCTTTAAATGACACTTTTGACATGGTTGGCAGCACCTGACCTTACATGTATACCAATTAGATGAGATTATGGTCAGAACATGAGTATTATTAAACTGAAAGACATTTTTCTCTTTATCTTTTATCATCTTTCTCTCTAGTTAAAACATACACAACACACACATAAAACTGAAAAACTGTGTCAGATTAATCAGAAAGTGATGTGTTAGTCATGTAGTCTAAACTTGACCAATTGCTCTCAGCAATGACAATGTTAAAGTTATACTACATCATGCTTACAAGTTAAACATTTGATTAAAATTCAGGAATGTGATAAGACCAAAGTCACAACATACTTATCTGTGAAATAAAGTCCCTAACCCATCATATCTGCCTTGATGAGATCTTCATTTGCACTGTATTGCCTCAGGGTAACAAAACTATTTTCTTCACTTAATGATAAATTTTAGATGGTAATAAAATGGTTGACAATAAAGGGATGACTTTGAATGAAAACAAAAAGCTTTTTCTTGGTCAGTGTGTCCTGGCAGTCAGTGTACCATGTGGAGATAAAGCTCACCTGTGCAGTGATTTCACACATGCAGACAAATAGAGAATATTTCAGTTGTCATATATAATTTATTTAGATTTTTTTATTATTATTATTATTATTATGATGTTTTTTTAATTTTTTTTTAGTATTATCCATTTTTATAGTATTGACTTTTTTTTTTTTTTTTTTTTTTTACTGTTCACTTAAAGGTGCTGTAAGCGATTTTAGCATTCTGAAGCTTTCACGGGACTGAGCCGTTGAATTAGCCACGCCCCCTCATTCCAAAACCTCCAAAGATAATTTTGAGACCAAAACCGAGCAAAAGAGCAGCATTGTTTATTCCTGTGGTTGTCAAATTCAACAGTGGCACAATAGCGCCCTCGACAGACAAACGTTATGAATCATAGCCTCAATGATCCACTTCAAACATGAGAACAAGCAAAATGATTTATAGGTCAAAAATGTTGTTTGCAGTTTACAAAGTCTACAGCTGTCACAGAGACCAGTGAGATATCTCAGGACACTTCTTTAATATCTTTAAGGAAGTAGGACAATTTTTTGCACACTTTTCCATGAAAAAAATTGCTTACAGGACCTTTAACATTCTATTTATATTAAGTACAAAGTTAGCTTGGAGTCAGTACTGTTCGATTATGTCATGTACCCTGATATTAAGTGTAATTAATTTTTTTTTAACAGCAGTTTCATTATTTTAGTAATGAGGTCAGTATTATGCAAGACAAGGAAAGTGTAGATTTATTTCATAATACAGTATATGCAATGGATGGTTTAAAAATGTGAGATAGATGTAAATGTACTTATTAAGTACTTAAAAGACTAAATCTTTTAAAGTGGAGCATTTTATGGTAATTCAACAATATATATTTATCATTCACATGCATTTTAAACAAAGAAAACTGTTAATGCTTGAACACTTTGAGATCATGTACATTTCATAGGTTGGGGTAACTTCAATCACCCGATAGCGACCAGCAAAGTGGACTACACACAGTGTGTTCATACGTAAGTGAGACTGAGGATATGTCTTCTGTCAGAAAGACACTGCAAGCATAGGGAGCAAGTCATGTATAAATTGATGTATAACTTCACAGGCAGTGGACATGGATATTTACTCATTATTATTCTCCACAGTACCACACTAAGGTTGGCTAAACATGCTGAAACATAACATTTTTATTCAGCTAGGTTCACCTCAAGAGTGGTTAGTAGGCGGTTGAGTGATACAGTGGGGTCCAAAAGTCTGAGACCACTAGTAAAAATACTTCTATTTTGCATTCTTTTCTAATTTATTAAAAAGCTGGTCATTGTAATATTATTAACATAACAATTTGAGTGAAAAGTTGAACTGAAAATGGACATGAATTTCAGAATTTCTTTGTTTTAGGTATGTCCCCCTTTTACTTTAATGACAGCATGTACTCTAGCTGACATGGATTGAATTCCAGCTTGTGTAAAACCTTATGATTCATTCTCCAGGATGATTTGAGAATGTTCCAAAGAGCATCTTGGCTGCTTCAATGAAAGTAAGGAAGACTATCCTTTTGTCCAAAGAATTTAAAGGAATATTTAGGGTTCAATACGTGTTGAGCTCAATCGACAACATTTGTGTCATAATGTTGATTAGCACAAAATAAATAAATAATAAATAAGTTCAACTAATCTCTCCTTTAAAAAAATAATAATAATTAAATCAATAAATAAAGCAAAAATCTGGGGTCCAAGTGAGGCACTTACTATGGAAGTGAATGGGACCGATCCGTAACATTAAAATACTCACTGTTTCAAAAGTATAGTCACAAGACACAAATAATATGTGCGTTAACATGATTTTAGTGTGATAAAATCGCTAACTTACCTTTTCTGTGTAAAGCAATATCCAGTTTTACAACTTTGTTGTCATGACAAGGTATGCCAATTTGGTCTCTATATGTGTATGTATGTGACAATTATATTACCATTATAATGAGCATGGGTTACATAACAGTTCATATTACCTTAAACATCTTATCAACATAATGGCTGTTAAGAGATGTTGCACTTGCAGGGCATTCCAGCTTGTGCAAAATCATACACAGAGTTGTTCAAAGCTTCATATTTCATGAACTTCTAGCTTTTTACTGCTCTCTACTGTCTAATCTATAAACAACACATCATAAGATTCTGAAGCAGACTTTATTAACACCACCAGACTAAAATGTAAACATATTAGTCATATTTACACAAGTTGATATGGATAATACTGTATATATTTTTTAATTAATTTATAACAAAATTAACTTTTAAATTAACTATGCTCAAAAAAAAATAAAAAAAAATAAAAAAGACCAAAAAAAGTTTTCAAATGCATGACAACATAAGTACAACACAATAGTAGTTAAACTCCAGGTTAAGGTTGCCAACTATCCCATTTTAGAAAGGACGTCTAGGATGTCTGGCTGAAATTACCACGTTCAAAGGGGGACCTATCCTGAATTCAAGCGCTCAAAATTCTCCAGGTATACTTGCATAAGTGTGCTCAATTCAGTTGATTTCTGTGTATTCATCATGAGCTGACCGTCATTTCAGCTGCTCTAAAAACAGTTCTTACATTCACACAGATGGGATTATCACAGACGTTTTGTAAAACTGGGACCAAATCAACCAGAAAACAACACAAAAACATTTGTATCTTCTGAATGAGAGAGAGAACTTTACAATGATGTACTCGCCTGTCACACATCGAATAGAATTATAGAAACATATTTGTAAACGTACACAAAGGTAAAATTTGGCAATATTTGGGCTTTAGACCTTCATAAATGGATCAAAAGCAATTACTTTTCTTGCTATCAGTTCATATGTGTTTTTCCATTCACCGCCTTTGCTTCCCCCTGCTGATGGTCACAAATATGATCTGAGTTTGGATTTACATACTACCATACTACTTATGCTATTTCTGACTTAGACACATATGGCAGAAGTAGTAAGAGTAGTATGAGTAGTATGCCATTCCGAACTCAGCCCTGGTGTTGCGGTGTTCCGGGTTAGGCAAGTCATGTGGTTGAAACAGGTCAATAAAGCCTACATCATAAATAATTTAGCAACAAGTTTCCCTCTGGCACACTGTAAAAAGTGGTCAGCTGCAATTGTTACCATAAGGACCTATTTTATCTATTCTATCTAAGTTAGAACCTGAATACATTTGGTCAAACAAACAAAATTAATTTTAAAGGGTTTAATCATCTAACCCTTTAAAATTAGTTTTGTTGGTTTGACCTAATGTATGGCCAGCATCATCCAATCACTGCCAACCATGTTAAAATAAAATTTAGTGTTATAAATTCTGAATCTATGTACTGCTTACCATTATTCTATGTCTGCCAAACATGTTGAGTGGTCCAAACATCATCTTCAGCCTGAAACTGAACTTTTGGTTGGAAGTTTGGAGTGAATGGACTTTTAGTGATGATTTAGTGAATGACTTAACCTCCAGTGTGCTGTCTGTCTGCAATGGTCTAAGAACAGTTCGAAATGCACCTTATTTTAATCCTTACTCCATATAAAGCCTCTGAAAGCAACATTTTCATAAAGTTAGAGAATCAATGGGCAGATATTTCTAAACTGAGTAAGCGTAAATCTCTTTTGGGGATCGCATCTCTTGTTATCTGGCAACCCCAAACATCTACGCTTCTTACCTCGCGGCTCAATGGAATAATCATTAGTTTGGCTGATCATATTTACTTATTATTTATCATACGTAGAGAAATTCATTAGCACAAATAGTTCAGATTAATGCATAGCAATTGATTTAAAGGGGTGGGTAAGGGGGGATGGAGGTTTTACAAGGGGAATTGTTTTGCCTCTTTTTCAACAAGGGGGATGGCATCCCCTCGCAACCTCCCTCATCTCGAGCACTAAGTAGCATAGACACTCAGCTGCATATCTGACATAAAATAGCCCCTTTCCCACAATCCTGGTACTGTTGCCTTGGTCATTTTCTAGATGAGAATTATTAAGAGCACTGTAAAAATTTTTACGTAAAATCAACAGTAATTTACTGGCAACAAATAGCCAGCAAGCTGCTGTATTCCATACCACAGTAAAATTACTGTAAAACTATCTTCAGTAGTTACAGCATAATTTATAATGATTTACAGTATGTGCTGTAAAATTAATAACGGTAGTTGTTTGTATGATGTATATTAAAATACAGTAAATTAGCTGTACAGTAAAATTAATTACAGTAATTGTTTGTATGTTGTATATTAAATTGCAGTGTCCATACCATAGAACTAGCCACAGTAAACACAGTTTTATCTTACAGAGTTAGAGTAACTAACTTCTATAACAAGTAAAAAAATATATATATATATATATATAACAAAAAGAATGAATGAAACAATTGAAGTCTTTTTGCAAACCTAACATTTATTACACAATGACAACTCACATAAATGTTACTCATAAAGGTAAATTATGACTACACACATAGAAGTCCAGAACACTCTTCCATTCTTTGCCTGTCCAGACCTAGAGAACAAAGTACATTTAAGCTACAAGGGAGAGAATACACTCAACAACCAAGGTTGTGCATCATTCAGAAAGGATTGAGATGGTAGTTACTTACATACATATCAAATAAAATTCAGAGTAAAATATTTACACGTTATATTTGTACAGTGCATCCGGAAAGTATTCACAGCGCTTCACTTTTTCCAAATTTTGTTATGTTACAGCCTTATTCCAAAATGGATTCAATAAATTATTTTCCTCAAAATTCTACAAACAATACCCCATAATGACAATGTGAAAGAAGTTTGTTTGAAGTCTTTGCAAATTTATAAAAAATAAAAAAAATTAATAAATAACAAAAATAAAATCACATGTACATAAGTATTCACAGCCTTTGCTCAATACTTTGTTGAAGCACCTTTGACACCAATTACAGCCTCAAGTCCTTTTGAGTATGATGCTACAAGCTTGGCACACCTATTTTTGGGCAGTTTCTCCCATTCTTCTTTGCAGGATCTCTCAAGCTCCATCAGGTTGGATGGGGAGCGTCGGTGCACAGCCATTTTCAGATCTCTCCAGAGATGTTCAATCGGGTTCAAGTCTGGGCTCTGGCTGGGCCGCTCAAGGACATTCACAGAGTTGTCCCGGAGCCACTCCTTTGTTATCTTGGCTGTGTGCTTAGGGTCATTGTCCTGTAGGAAGATGAACCTTCACCCCAGTCTTAGGTCCAGAGCGCTCTGGAGCAGGTTTTCATCAAGGATGTCTTTGTACATTGCTGCATTCATCTTTCCCTCGATCCTGACTAGTCTCCCAGTTCCTGCCACTGAAAAACATCCTCACAGCATGATGCTGCCACCACCATGCTTCACTGTAGGGATGGTATTGGCCAGGTGATGAGCGGTGCCTGGTTTCCTCCAGACATGACGCTTGCCATTCAGGCCAAAGTGTTCAATCTTTGTTTCTCATGGTCTGAGAGTCCTTCAGGTGCCTTTTGGCAAACTCCAGGCAGGCTGTCATGTGCCTTTTACTGAGGAGTGGCTTCTGTCTGGCCACTCTACCATACAGGCCTGATTGGTGGAGTGCTGCAGAGATAGTTTTTCTTCTGGAAGTTTCTCCTCTCTCCACAGAGAAATGCTGGAGCTCTGTCAGAGTGACCATCGGGTTCTTGGTCACCTCCCTGACTAAGGCCCTTCTCCCCCAATCGCTCAGTTTGGCCAGGTGGCCAGCTCTAGGAAGAGTCCTGGTGGTTCCAAACTTCTTCCATTTACGGAGGCCACTCCGTAATGGAGGCCACTGTGCTCATTGGGACCTTCAATGCTGCAGAAATTTTTCTGTACTCTTCCCCAGATCTGTGCCTCGATACAATCCAGTCTCGGAGGTCTACAGACAATTCCTTGGACTTCATGGCTTGGTTTGTGCTCTGACATGCACTGTTAACTGTGTGACCTTATATAGACAGGTGTGTACCTTTCCAAATCATGTCCAATCAACTGAATTTACCACAGGTGGACTCCAATCAAGTTGTAGAAACATCTCAAGGATGATCAGTGGAAACAGGATGCACCTGAGCTCAATTTTGAGTGTCATGGCAAAGGCTGTGAATACTTATGTACATGTGATTTTTTTTTCGTTTTTTATTTTTTATAAATTTGCAAAGATTTCAAACAAACTTCTTTCACATTGTCATTATGGGGTATTGTTTGTAGAATTTTGAGGAAAATAATGAATTTAATCCATTTTGGAATAAGGCTGTAACATAACAAAATGCAGAAAAAGTAAAGCGCTGTGAATACTTTCCAGATGCACTGTATGTAACATAACTTTATTTTAGATGGACAGGTCAAATAAAGTGGCCAGTTAACTCTGCAGCACATCAACATTAAAAAACGGGGCGTCCAACGAGTTGTGCACGTTCGACTAGTGTAAAAACAAGATTTTTCACATACAAGGTTATTTGGTTACTTAATACTTCAAAACTTGTAAGTGCTTAGTCCAGTACTAAACAGAATGGCCATTATAACTATTGCTAGTATCTGTCTGAGAACGTAAACTTTATCATTACAAAGCAAAGATTACATGCAGATCCTCACTGTCAAATGATGAATGTTTGAAAAAATTATTATAAACTGCTAAAAGGTGTTTTGTGCGATTTTGATGCTCACTTGGTTCAGTCGAAAAGAGATTGCTTTGTTTCTGCTCCTATCAAGGCTAAAGTGAAGAGTGCATGTTCAATGTTAATAGGTTGCCAGGTGCGTTCATAATGCAGTTCTACTTTTTATGCGACTGTATGAGTAAGTCCAGTGCAGAGAAGACATCTCCTGGGTTTCGTCTTTTTGATAATAGATCACTGTAGACACATTTCCCCTCTAAACTGTGTATGTGCAGGTTTGAGATTGGGCCAGTTCATGCAATTTAACAATAAATTACTGTAATTATTTTCCCACTCATTTTGTCCCTAAAGAATACAGCTCAGTTTGACAGTAACAGGCTGTAAACATTTTCTACAGTAAGGCATGGTGGAAAATACAGCAATTATACTGTAAAAACAACAATACTGACAGCAACATACTGTAAACAGTATGTACAGTAAGTTGCAGTTGGAAATACAGCAATAATACTGTCAAATGTAGTGATTTCTACTCAATTCACAGATGACGTAGTGATTTTTGATCACGTGTCACTTAAGGTGTGGTTATGAGTGTATCAGATGACCCCTCCCCCTTTGCAATATGGGGCACCAGTTAAGAATACTATATTAACAATTTAAGAACACCCCCAAACGAGCTGTTCGATAATTTAGAATTAATGTAAACTAGAGGGAGTTGGTCAGCTGATTTATCTGAAGGATTTATGAGAGTCTGGACAACTAGTAGAGTCTTTGATCATCAACACAATGAAGACAGAGTTGTAATAAAATTAATGAAATGTATTAAAAATAGATATGCAAGAGTAAATACCACAACGATTAATAATGCTAATAATGAATATGCACTGCTAAAGGATAATAAACTAATAACCAAAAAGGAAAGTACTGAATTAAACAATAAAACAAATAGATGATTTGAACATAGAATGGATAAATGCAATGCTGTTGAACTGATTGTTGCAATGGGAGAGAATTGTATGGGAATGCTCCTTATGGGAAATCACCTAATGGCCCTGGAAAAATGGTGATAAATAATGCTTATTTATCATTAAACAAATAATATACCTATTATTTGTAACACGCTGACCCCAGGTAACTGTTATCTAAGCAAGTTAGAAAAACATATGCTGCAGGTATAAACTAATGCCAAGGACTCTAGAAAGAGGTTTGGTAAGTTTATATTTATGTTCCACACAGTCGGGTGATCAGTCCGGCAGTTGAGACGTCTTCCACTGGCGATGCAGGTAGCGTGCAGTGGGAAGGGCGCAGAGTTGCGATCCAGTAGGGCTTGAGGATGCTGAACTTCAGTTTTGCCAAGAGGGTCCTTAAAGATTGGACTGGGCAGCTGGGTCAGTTGAATCTTCACAGGGTCCTTTGCAGGCTGGCTGCGTCACTGAGGAGCCGTGTGGGACAGGCAATGTCTGCCAATGCAGAGGTCCTTTGTGGACTGGGCTGCACTGCTGGAGGGGCCGTAAGGGTCAGATAAGGTCCCTCAGTGCTGGAGCCCTTTTTCAGCTAGAGTGCAGCAATATAGCAATAAAGCAAATGGTTTTGCTCGCAAAAGCTTAACCTCAACTATCTTGTAGCCTCTTTCCTCGTCAGGTCAGAAACTCAGGACGTGGTGTGTCTGCTAATGTCTCCTTCCCCGTCGAGTTGGAAACGCAGGACATGGGTATGTCTACCCGGGGGACATATTTATCCCTTTCTGATGAGGAGGAGATTGAAATCTGGCACCTTTCCGATCCCGGAGTGTGATTGGCCACTGGTGTCTGAAGTAGCACCGGTGTTGCCCACCCTAGTGTGGAACTCATTTGCATAGCATAAAGTTCAGTGTTAAAACAGTGTCTTTAACATTTTACCCATGCATTATTTCTTTACCAAACCTCTTTCAAATCATTAAAGGCATCGTATGGAACAGATAGAGACCAAACACGATAAGAAACGGTTAAGTCATCGTCCATGCATTCGTTTATCTGTTAATAGGTCTGTCCCATGAACTGTTGTGTTAACAGTCAATAACCTTTAACATAAACTGTGCTGTGCATGAAGATGGAGTGGATGTGTTGCAGTTTATATTAATTTAACCCTCTGGGGTCTGAGGGTGTTTTGGGCCCTGGAGAAGTTTCGACATGCCTTGACATTTGTGATTTTTTCAGTTGCTTAAAAACATATTAATGGCTAAAGTCTGATAACACTGTATTCATCACAATCTGGGCTACAAAAATATGTGAGCAACATGTATGTACATGTTTGTATTTTTGAGAAAATAATGTTTATGCGTGGTTTTTGAAAAAACAAAAATTGTAAGTCACTGAAATAAGGCCATATATCACATACTAAACATTTGTTCACAAGTCTTTTGAGAACTGGATCTTGTAGCCTAGAGTTTTTGCTACAAAATGATGTGAAAACCATCCTTATCACTCATTCATACAAAACTATATAGTCATTTAACTTTTGTAAGACACTTTTAGTGTTAGAAAGGCCATATGCGAGGAAGCCTGGATGATCATGAATATTGATGTGATTCACATCTGAGAAGACAAAGACCCCTCACCTGAGAGAGAACGAATGTGAGGAGACTTAATGATTGAATATATTGTTTGTAGCTTATTCACAAAATCAAGTTTAAGATAAAAGAAGTAATCTGACTATACATTTTCTATTCATAAAGACTTTACTTAAAAACGTTAGACACTACACTACCGTTTAAAAGTTTTAGATCTGTAAGATTTTTTAATGTTTTTAAAAGAAGGCTCTTCTGCTCACCAAGGCTGCATTTATTTGATCCAAAATACAGCAAAAACAGTGATATTGTGAAATATTTTTACAATTTAAAATAACTTTTCTATTTGAATATATTGTAAAATGCAATTTATTCCTGTGATCAAAGCTGAATTTTCAGCATCATTACTGCAGTCTTCGGTGTCACGTGATCCTTCAGAAATCATTCTAATACGCTGATTTTCTAATATGGGCATATTTACAGCACATTTACACCCGAACAGATATGTGCAAGCACAAGCTTCACTTGATGATAATGAGGCAGCATAAACACTAGTTAAAATATAATCTAAACATTCATATTATTTTTATATCATATTACATATCATATTTATATCATACAGCATACAATTTAAATACCTGCTTTAGCCGAAACAACATTTAAATATAACTAAAACTTGCCTATTAGGACATATTTCAAATTTCAATACTTTGAATACTGGCTGGCAAGTCTGGAAATTGTCCAACTAGTAAAATATGTACATGTTTATATAAAATAGCATGTCAGCTAATGTAAGTAAAGACTTACTCATCCGAAATTGTATCCTCGGCTGGATCAAGTCGCTCTTCAAACGTTCATCGTCGGAGTCCCGCTCTTCCTCTGAGGAAAATGTGAACTCTTTGTCACAATCCAGGAGCTTCCTCACAAGTGAATGAACTTGATGCTTTTAAATGCATTGTTGGGGGCGTTTACCATTTGCATTGATCGCCTCTGCACATTACTGTATGGATAGCGTGCTCAGCTGGTGGGTGTGATCACATTAGCGATAATTAGCTGAGCCAGGAGAAACTGTACATCGCTTTGTTTCATACAGATTACATTGCAGGAGAATATTTATTTTAAATTTGAATTATTTTTTCATTAATTATTTTTATAGTAGACATTTTAAGCTTTCTTTAGACATATGTTTCATGTTTGTCTGATACGTATTTGCGGAATTTTTTCATTTTTGTGACGTGTTTCAGAAAGATGCTCATGGAGACAGTGACAGCTGAAAGCGGACCCTGTTTATTTTCTTTATTTTATAAAAGCACAAGGTTTTGTTGTTATTGTGAGTGTACACAAATAAAAGTAGACCCTTTATAGTTTCTAATGATGTCTTAAACTTATCTGTATGCCCAAAAATTACGAATTTAAGTTGTTTCCGCTGTTATGAGGAAAAAATCCAGCAGGACGCGCCGGCACGTCCATTGACCCCTAAGGGTTATGGCCTCCAAACCTAGGTGTGAATAGATCTCTGTGGCCCTCCACTGCTGCTGCATCCGGGAGGTCCTGAAGGAATTTATGGCAGTTCTTGCCTAAACCTTAGAAATGAGTTTGGTGGGTGCAGAAGGTCCCACTTCCTGCCCTGTAAGAGGTGTCTGGCAGTTGTCTTAGCATCTTATCTGATGTTGCTGAACATTTGTTTACATCTTCTTCCACACCGGCAGTTAGAGAGGGGCCCTGCCATAAACTGGTCCCTGGAATGCCATCTTAACTGATGTTCACCACACAAGACAACAAAAATAATTTACAATGAGGAGCACATCCGAAGAGACTTTTCCCTCTTGCATTTTCACACACAAAAGTAATCCCTGTAGTGACATCATCTAGTGTCAACCATTTTTCTTTTGACATTGTTTGCACATGTGATACAATAGAAACAACAACATCAAAATCAACAGCTGCATCTGACCATGTGTGCAGCTGCCTTGCTTAATCAATTAATGGCTCAATTGACAGCATTTTTGAAGGAATGAAACTCTAAAGGAAACTGGTCTCTGAACAATTTGAAAAGCACTTTATTTACATCCTACCTCCGTATACAGCCTCCGAAGGCAGCATTTTCCAGTTTTCAGACTCAACCAACATGTTGAAAATGCACATTTATCAACACAATATTTCTCAGTAATGGCTTCTATGACTCAACATAAAATACTGTACTGAACAAATCATTCATTGATTGAAAAAAGACATCTTGATGCAAGTTAACCACACAATAAGTCACACAACACTGTCCTCATGTGTGGACATTGCATTTTGATTTCACTATAAGCAACGCATAATTTAAATTAATTTCAACTGACTGAATACTGTTCACAAGACTCTACACTGTCATTTAAGGGTTAAACTTCTGGCGCATTGAGTCACGTGACACAACAGCGTGACATCGATATCCGTAAAGCGCTCCTACGGGCGCAGCACCAACAAAAGTGCCTCTGGTATGAAACCTCTTAAATTTGTTTCATTCAAACTTGTTTGGTTGTAAAGAGTAGCGTCTCTAGTTTCGTTTTATATGCCGCTTTAAAAAATCCATTCATTTTTCGTGCATCAGCGCGCTGATAAATATGTAGTCCACATATGTGGAAATTAGGACTGCATTCCCTCAAAAGTTGAAAAAACATGTTAGTTCTTTTGAATAACTTTCAACATTAACACATCTGTGGGTCAGTTTGCTTCATTTTAATATAAATTTTGTTATATCTTATTTTATTACTGTACAATATGGTTCTTTTCATTAACATTAGTAAATGCATTCCTATATATTTACAGTGCATTTTCACATTGAGAATAAATGTATTCATCCAAAAGCTGAAAAATGTTGCGTTCAGAGGCTTTATATTGAGTTATGATATAAGGTGCGTTTCGAACTGTTCTGAAACCAGTGCAGACAGACAGCACACTGGAGGTTAAGTCATTCACTAAATAGGGAGCAAGGGTGAAAGGGTGCGTCCTTTAACTTTCTATGCAGCTAAGTGCATTCACTCCTAAAATCTGGCCAAAAGTTCAGTTTCAGGCTGCAGATGATATTTGGACCACTCAACATGTTTGGCAGACATGGAACAATGGTAATCAGTACATAGATTCAGAATTGTATAATTGTATTTTAACATGGTTGGCAGTGATTGGATGATGCTGGCCATTTCTTTTAATCAGAATTATTTATTCAGCTTTATAGAAAATCAGCTGTAATGTCTGTAACGTCTCAAAAACATGAAGAACCAACACTGCTGGACACTGCGAAATCTGACATTCTATAGCTTGGTGTTACTTAAAATTTCACAGCTTAGTCCTGCTGTCCACATACTATATGTGGACATCAATTTTTAGGAAAACTATTTGCTCTAGAATTTTTTTTGCTGGTTTATTAGGTGCTGCTAGATACAAATACAAAAGGGAAATAGAAAATGCACACAGCAGTCATGCGGAGGTCTCAGGAGGTTAAAATACAGTTCAATTACCTACTCTCGATAAACATCTTATTTATATCCATTATCCCAGGAAAAATTCAATGAAGTAATCAAGTATTAATGAAGTATTTTTTGTATAGTCACACAGTACAAACAGTACACATGCACTGAAAACTATAGTTCCTATTAACTGTTAAGAGGGACTTTAGACTGACTTTTAAGCTCGCACTCCGGGAAAGGGACAATATCTCCTTAAGCAGTCAGCACACGTTTGTATTTCCTTCAGGCTGAAGTATATTCTTCATAAGATGATACAGTACAGCACCTCTCCTCTAGATTTTGACCCATCTTTACTGGCTCATCCTGATGTGTTTCCCTCACTTTATCTTATTTTTCTCTAGTCAGTGATATTTAACTGGAAGGTGAATCATAAACATTTAATCCCTATAGCTGTGAACAGTTGTGACCATTGCATGCTTTCTTTCTTTTAACTAATGGAGAAGCACAAACTGTTTTTCAAAACAGAAACATACACAGATTATTAATGCAGGGAAATAGTTTTACTGTCAAGGGATTTTATTTCACATCCCAACAAATAATGTATTTTACAAACATCCAAGGGAAGTCCAATTAACAATTTATCAAACTTTACTGATGCTACATTTCCCTCAAAGGCACCACACATAGGGGAGACAACTATAAACCAAATTTGAGTTGAGTTAACATTCAATTACCTGTACCCCTTTTTTTTTCTTCTTTCTTTTTTACTTTTTGTAATCTGATCTTGGAAATGGTTGCAGGCCTTAAAGGGATAGTTCACCCAAAATTAAAATAAAAATCTCTCATCATTTACTCACCCTCATGCATTTTGCAGAAGACAGAATGTCATACACAACTTGGATGGCATGAGGTTGAGTAAATAATGAGATACGTTTTCAAAGAGGGTGAACTATCCCTTTTACCACTAACAAATTACAGTTTTGAATGTGGGGGAATGTCATGTTTGTATGTTGCAAAGAACAAAATATTCTCTCAGATGGAACATATCTGCCTCATAAAAATAATAATAAAAAAAATATATATAAGTTACTATGAACTGTAAGATACATTTATTTGGAAATTGTTTAAGTTGCAATTGTAGAGGAATAAAATAATATGACGCCCAAGTGCATGAATGGTCTGTATAGTCTAAATCCCTGAGATAACAATAGGGATCCCTGAATATTAAGTTAATGAATATATTCATTATTTGGTGTTTGATTTTCTATTATATTGGCCATAGATTAATTCCATGCAAACTGGAAAAACTCACCAAACTCTGAAAGTGAAATCCAAATGTGAATGTCTCACATTAACAGTTCACATTTTGGCATATCTTACAATTCTTTAAAGCACTCAATTTAAATATATAAAAATCAGTAACTAGACACATGTTGAATCCTGACTAATTATATTACTCAGGTGTTACAACATTTGCACTCATTCAAATTGCCTGACTTCATAAGCCGAGACCTCAAAAAGCTTGTTTTGAAATATTCAGTATTTATTTTTTTTCCTGGTCTGGGGGGTGGGGGGAGGTGGGGTCTTTTTGAACAGTCCAGTTGTCCAATATTAGCAGAAGCTGAAAACAACCAATAAGTAACATTTATATAAAACACTGGAACTGATGGTATACATGTAAATATGGCTGAAAGTTATTGCTTCAGTGTAATGGGCATGGATAATATTTGTAAGTGACTGAAGCAATTTTAACACACTGGTGTATTCTAGGGATATATGCCATGTACTTTTGACTCAACACATTTTCATATTATTTTCCTCTGCCTCCTTTTGAATGAATGTTTTCACACCAGCAACAGACATGTGATTTTTTTCCTAATCGTTCATTAATGAATCAATGCTGGTTTGTAGGTACATTATACTCACAAGTGTATTACTAATAGTGCAGATAAGGACCGGTTGTCCTGGCTCAGAGAGAGAGGACTATCTAGTGACTGTAATAAAGATATAGGTGTTTGTACTGCTCATACCTCATGTTGGTGTGGAGAACACACATATGTTTATCTTCATTATCTTCTGCCTCGATAAAGAACTGAGAATAAAAAGAGAGGGTTCAATCAAGGAAAGTGTTTCTTCTTGCAGTGTAAATGTTTCAATTCTTCATATTTTCATAATGATCTCCTGATCTTCAGTGGGGAAGTTAATCACGCTGAATTTCTCACGAGACTCTCTCCAAGCTTCACACATCGGCTGTCTGTGGTAAACGTCACTCATTCGTGGGCAAGTGCTTCAAGGTTAATCATGAACTAGGGATCAAACTATTTAGTTGACAGAGAAGGCTAATACTTTATAATGAGCATCTTGAGATCAACAAACCCAGTCTAAACCAGTCTGGCTCTGGTTCTATCCTGAAACTTACTTTAAAACTCTTAGTTTTTTCAACTTATTTCATGAAAAAGTCCTCAGGATTATTAAACTAACCCTGAACTGTGCTGCCAAAGGTGTATACTGTAGTGTGAAAAGACACAATGTTAGAATGTATAAACAGGGTGAAACATGGAACAAGATTACTTTAACCCAGGGTTTAGAATGACCCTGGGTAAATAGTTTGCATTTCCAAGGTAACAGTGACTTCTATGATTGGTGGATAGCTTTTCAGATTTCTGGGGAATGTAGTTCTTTACTAGGAATTCATCAATAAAAGAATCTGAAATCACACTGACTTTGAAGAAAGTTAATACATTATCAATTATGTGATTTTTTTCCTCCAGAAACCCTACTATTTAGCCCTACACATTTTAATACTTCATTATTTGTTGTTGCCTTGTTTTGATTTAAAAAAATAAATAAATAAATATTCATTTAATTTGCATTTGTGCAAGGATTCTAAGTCTTACCCATTCCAACATTGCTGCCTGAACATGAAACTGAAAGACAAACAACAAGCACCAATTTAATATATTTTTACACCAATTATGTTATTTAGTGCTAGAATCACAAACAGCCCATATCATTAACTAAAAAAAAAAAAAAAACATTACCTGAATAAATCCTGCTTGAACAGAACTGGACCTTGGTTCCATCTCGATTCAGTGGGGCAACAACCACTGAGTATACTTGACCACACACAATCTCTGACACATCACACATGTTGCTGCCAAACTCCGGGCTGCACACGTGAGTGCTGTCACTTCCAGTAACTTCTGCCGTGTAGTTGGTAAGGATGCTGCTGGACCTCCAGTACACACGTAGTGTGTTATTGGCTCCTCTGAAGAGTCGAATACCAGAGGGACAACACTCACCTCGAGAGAGACAAAAACATTTTCAATGCATTTAATAATGTGATGCAACAGTTTGAAAGTGTTTATCAAATCAAGCTAGTGTTTAATTCACTTAAAGGTGATGTGTGTAATTTTTAATTTTCAAATTACTTTCTCCTATCCTAGCTTAATGTGGATGGACAGCTATAAGTAAACCAATGGCAGAAGGGGGAGTGTTCAGGAAAACTTGGATTACAATTTAATTATACAATTTATTTTCTTTCTTTTTTTTATATATATAATTTTTAGCCCCGTTTCTCCCAATTTGGAATGCCCAGTTCCCACTACTTAGTAGATCCTCATGGTGGCGTGGTTACTTCCCTCAATCCGGGTGGCGGAGGACAAGTCTCAGTTGCCTCCGCTTCTGAGAGCGTCAATCCGCGCATCTTATCACATGGCTCGCTGTGCATGACACCGCGGAGAGTCACAGCATGTGGAGGCTCATGCTACTCTCCGTGATCCACCCACAACTGACCACGCGCCCCATTGAAAGTGAGATCCCCTAATCGCGACCACGAGGAGGTTACCCCATGTGACTCTACCCTCCCTAGCAACCGGGCAAATTTGGTTGCTTAGGAGACCTGGCTGGAGCCACTCAGCACACCCTGGATTCGAACTCGCGACTCCAGGGGTGGTAGTCAACGTCAATACTCGCTGAGCTACCCAGGCCCCCAAAATTATACATTTTACTTTTAATTATATTATCTTCAATATTATAGTCAACATGAAACAGCATTTGCAAACTATTTTACTTACATAAAATGACAAAGAGTATTTTTGTGTGAAACAAGGTATTAAATGAGACAAAATGTGGGGCTGGACTTGGTTTTATCAATCAGGAATAACTGGATCCTGAAAAGAGGGTGTTCCATACCAGAAGAGAGCCAGACCTGAATGTGAGTTTTTAGTGTATTGTGGTATGGATCTAGAACAATGATTAAAGTATTTGAATAACACACATTGTAATAAAAGAATAACGTGCACTGATTTCATGTTGACTTAATAATCACTCCAGATATTTAGAAGAAATGTTCTGTGTTTTAGGCATTTGTGGTTGTTCTACCACTAGTGGCATCACAGTCAGTAATGAGAACGCACTGGTAGAGAAGCCATGATAGGTGCAATTTGCCTTATGCCCGGTACGACTGATCGCTTCCAGGGAAACTGTGTAGTTATTGCCGCATGTGATGCATCCCATCAAGCATTCTGTTTCCACAGTGTGACACTGTGCATTGCCCCGTGGTGAAGACAGGGAGACGATATAGGTCTGGGCGCCGTTAGCAGACGACCAGGTGACGTTGGTCATGGCCTGGGTCACCTGTCTCACCGTGAGACTGGCTGGGCAACAAGGTGCTGAGAAAACAAATATTAATATATTATATTTGACTAAAAAGACTTTAAAGCTCTGTTCCAAAACCTAAAGAGCTGCATTATTGTCAACTGACTACATAGGCAGCTTCCTTCTAAAGGCCTTTCCTCACCAAATGCAAATCTTTGCCACAATTTCTTGCTGTGATTAACATTTTGAATCGAAACAATAGATTCCTAACAAGCCATTCTCACCCGGAGCGAACATTTGCGCCGTATCGTGCAGCAGCAAAACAAAGATTTTTTTAAGCTGAGTGCGTCAATTTGTTTTTCTTCGCCTGCCGATGAAATGCCGTGACCAATAAAATATGAGCTTTGGATCACGTGTCAGGAGGCGCTGCAGTTACCAACACAGGCGCAACAGGTAGCATTGAAGCACAGAAAGCTGTTTTGACCACCGACATTTAACACTGAAGGAACTTGAGGAAGAATACTGATCCAGCAGTGAGGATGTGTTTTTCATTTGCATCAAATGCCTTAAAGGTGCATTCAGTAACTTTCATGTCATGTCATCTTGGACTTACAGTGGTGTGGATGCAGCAATATTAATACTATTGCAGTGAACTTTGTATAGGCTATATTTATTTATTTCAAAATGCCTTTGTATACCAAAAATGTAGTGATGCCTCCACAAAAGTATGTCATTGTTATTGCTGTGTTATCATTTACAGTAATTGACAGAAGATAAGTTTTAAAGTATCTATTAATGGGTCAGACTGAAGATGGGTTTTTTGGTTGAAATGTGTTTTATTGTGTGCATTATATAGACTCTTGGAGCGTTTAAATGTTGCCACATTTAATTAGTAACATACAGGGTTTGAGCAAACACAAGTAAATGCACATGGCAATAAGATACAATCAGAATTGTTCCAACAGTACTGACAACATCTGTTTTAACAGTCATTATGAGTTTGCATTATGCAGTTATTTTAAACAAATGCACCTACAGTTGTGTGCAAAAGTTTGCATACCCTTGGAGAATAGGTAATATATGTACCATTTTTAAAGAAAACATGAGTGAGCAGGCAAAACACATTTCTTTTATTTCTTATGGGATTCATATTCAACTGTAGGTTATAACAGAATGGCACAATCATAAAACAAAACATGGCAACAAAGAAAAAAATGAAATGACCCCTGTTCAAAAGTCTGCATACCCTTAGTTCTTAATACTGTGTATTGCCCCCTTTAGCATCAATGACAGCGTGCAGTCTTTTGTAATCGTTGTCTATGAGGCCCCAAATTCTTGCAGATGGTATAGCTGCCCATTCGTCTTGGCAAAATGCCTCCAGGTCATGCAAAGTCTTTGGTCGTCTTGCATGAACCGCACGTTTGAGATCTCCCCAGAGTGGCTCGATGATATTAAGGTCAGGAGACTGTGATGGCCACTCCAGAACCTTCAACTTTTTCTGCTGTAATCACTGGAGGGTCAACTTGGCCTTGTGCTTAGGGTCATTGTCGTGCTGGAAAGTCCAAGAGCGTCCCATGCGCAGCTTTCGTGCAGAAGAATGCAAATTGTCTGCCAGTATTTTCTGATAACATGCTGCATTCATCTTGCCATCAATTTTCACAAGATTTCCCATGCCTTTAGAGCTTACACACCCCCAAAACATCAGTGAGCCACCACCATGCTTCACAGTGGGGATGGTATTCTTTTCACTATAGGCCTTGTTGAGCCCTCTCCAAACATAGTGCTTATGGTTGTGACCATAAAGCTCTATTTTGGTCTTGTCACTCCAAATTACAGTGTGCCAGAAGCTGTGAGGCATGTCAAGGTGTTGTCGGGCATATTGAAACCGGGCTTTTTTTGTGGCATTGGCATAGTAAAGGCTTCTTTCTGGCAACTCAACCATGCATCTCAGTATCATCGTAATGTGCTCCTTGAAACCACCACACGTCTTTTTCCAGAACAGCCTGTATTTCTCCTGAGGTTACCTGTGGTCTTTCTTTGTATCCCGAACAATTCTTCTGGCAGTTGTGGCTGAAATCTTTCTTGGTCTACCTGACCTTGGCTTGGTATCAAGAGATCCCTGAATTTTCCACTTCTTAATAAGTGATTGAACTGTACTGACTGTCATTTTCAAGGCTTTGGATATCTTTTTATATCTTTTTACATCTTTATAAAGTTCCATTACCTTGTTACGCAGGTCTTTTGACAGTTCTTTTCTGCTCCCCATAGCTCAGTATCTAGCTTGCTCAGTGCATCCACGTGAGAGCTAACAAACTCATTAACTATTTATACACAGACACTAACTGCAATTTAAAAAGCCACAGGGGTGGGAAATTAACCTTTAATTGCCATTTAAACATGTGTGTGTCACCTTGTGTGTCTATAACAAGGCCAAACATTCAAGGGTATGTAAACTTTTGATCAGGGCCATTTGGGTGATTTCTGTTATCATTATGATTTAAAAAGGAGCCAAACAACTATGCGATAATAAATGGCTTCATATGATCACTATCCTTAAATAAAAGATTTGCATGATCAGTCATATTTTCAAAATCAATGCCAAAATTTCACAATTTCTGCCAGGGTATGCAAACTTTTGAGCACAACTGTATATACACAAGTATATACAGTATGCGTGACAGTGGCATATAATCTTTATTATTCCTAATGATAACATGTTTTAACCATTAATATTATTTTTTACACTTGATTTGAATCACCCCTCCGACTGCGAACACATGATAATACTGCTAGTTAAGGTTAGGGTCCAGCTGGTGAACTGAAATAGTTTGGGAAAGGGTCTTCTGTTTTCTTTCTCTTTAAGCGATTCAACAACAAACTCTTCATCACTGCAGCAACTTGTTGAGAAATCAGTTTTCTTTTTTCAATTTGCTCACTAGAGAACTCAAATTCGTTTACTTGTCTTGATTGTTTTGTTAACTAGTCAAGTGGTTCTTCTTCTCATCGTGATGGGCAGAGAGCAGGCCAGCTCAAAGGTGCATTAAGCCACCTACCATATCAGGGTAAAATTGCTTGTTGATTAGCAGCACCTATTGTAAAGGCGTGAATGTGCTAATGGCGGTCATTCACATCGCTTTGTATGTGAAAGGGCCTTTCATCTGTGATTCGTATCTCATTATCGTGTTGCCTTCGGTGTGAAAAGGCCTTAAAGCAGCATCTTAACTGAAATGGACCCTCAAAAGTGAACGATTTGAAATGTTCTACATTGGTAGTAGTCATTCAAATAGGGCTCCTTATGTGAAGCGCACAGGATATTCGACTCTAATATTTCAAGAGTTTAGCATTAACATGTTGCTAAGCTAATGATGCAAAACTCTGATAAGCATTAAAATACACAAACTTTGGTAGTCAATTTTTATTAAAACTACATATTTTCATCAAAACTTTTAAGTATTTAATTAATTCTAAGTACTTTCATAATCGAATTTTTTGCTTCATTGATCTTGTCGGATGCATGCCATGCTGTCTTAGAATTTGGTCAAAGAGGTCACTTAAGGCTTGGGCATACTTTGTTTTTTTGCGCTCCAACCATGTTGCCTTTCTGAGTAAACTTTTCTGACCACAAACAAATACGAACGCATTCAACGCATAGCTCTTACAGCTGCATTGTGATACTCTTTTAGTAAAGTCAATGGCTGGTATATGCACCGACGATGCGCACAGACGACGACCGCGTGTCGAGAAAATCTGGCGAAATTTGCATCACGCATACTGTGTGCATAGCAGAAAGCAATACTGACAACTGAAGTATACTCAGACCTTTTGAAGGAAGCATAACAACCTGGTCTCAGGTCCCATGTTACTATACCAACGTTTTTGCAAAATGATCTTTACAGTTCTTATGGGGCTCGTTGTATGAATCGCAGCAGTTTCCTGGTGAAATGAACACTAGAGGCACTACAAACAACAGCAGTTACTATTTTCTTTTACACAAATCACAAGTAAAAGGGCAGATTAACAGTTCATAAACACTTTTTGCCCTGTTTCTCACAAAATGCCTCACACAATCTTATGACAATATTATCTAATGTAGGCTACAGATATTATTAAAACACTTTTACTATAGCGCATGGCTTGTAAGCAATACATTTAACATTAGCATTACATAACCAACTACATTTACAAGCTTGTTCAAGCATGATTAAATTGCACAATAGATCAACTGATAGAGCGTTGCACTTGCAACACAAAGGACCTGGGTAAGAGTCATGAAGAGTATACGAGTAGACACATGAGTCGAAAGTGTCATAGAAATAACACAAAATTACGTAAATTGCATTTCTTTATCTCACATTTGCTTTTATGAAATTATCGGTTAGGTTTAGGGTAGGGAGGTAGGTTGTTTTTATTTAAAACTCAATTGAGCATTAACTTAAAAACATCATCTGTTTGGAATAAAATTGTAATTGATTTAGCGCCACTCAGTGGACATTTCAATTTAGAAATGCTGTTATACATGTAAGGAACCACACAATATAATTTTGCAAAAATGTCGCCACGGTCACTTTTTTTTTTTTTTTTTTTTTTTTTACAATATCAGAATTATGTTGCCTACAGTACTTAGGAAAAGGACCTTAGAATTTTTAGTTTGACTCTGAGTTATGTCTGTATCATCATGAAAACCTGACCTGTTTCCAGGGGAACAGTGTAGCTGGGCATGCTTTCTCCAGCGGAGGATAATGCAATGGCACTGACTTCATAGATGGAGCCACAGGGCAGGTTGGGCACCTGACATGAAGTGCCATTTGAGTGACAGTTGTGTGTGTCGCCCACTGTGTCAGTCACACTGACGGTGTAGTTTGCAGCAGTGTTTGCAGAATTCCAGGTGACCAGCACACTAGAGGTGTTACTCTGACTCACACTAATGATCTCAGGCATACATGGAGCTTTTAGGGAAGAGAGAAAGAGAGACTGTGTCATTTTTTAAACATTTATGTACATGGTTAATGATGTGATGCTCCTTTAATCTGAATTGAAATGAATGAAAATGCAGTTCATACAAGCAATGACTTGAGTATACAGTATGTCTTTTATGATGAAAATGTTTTTTTAATTTCCGGATTAAAATTTATTTGAATTCATTCAATTGTGTGGACATGTTTGTGGACATGCTTATGTATGTCGTTATACCTGTTTCATGTGTCTGTGGGCTGCAGGTGAGGTTGCACCCACGCAGGTCATTACACGGTATGACGACTACGCTGTACCTGCTGTTGCAGGTGAGGTCAGAGAGAGCACACACGGGCGCTGTGTCATTACACAGAATCACCTTGGATGCAATGGCAGCACGAGTCTCATACAGATCCGCCCCACGTACAGGATCCCACTTTATCATCAGAGTCTCCCAGGAAACCGGAGAAACTGTTGTGTGCTCTGGACAGCAAGGCACTGTGGGTAGTGAGAGAGGATAAATTAGGGATGTTTGCACTCATAGGTCACACTTTCCATGTGTTAATACAGTTTAGTACTTTGATTTGTATGAATTTGTTATTTTCTAGCTATAAAAAAAACATTCAATAAATTAAAATCATAAATAAATATATAAATAAATAAATTTGGAACAATATAGTATGACAGAATGGATAACAGGATTGCAGATTTATCATAACTTTAGCTATTACTCAGTAGGGGCTAGCCAGTTTGGCATCAAATGTTGGTTTGTAGTTCTTATATTTCCCATAAATTGAAGAAAATAATTTTCTTAGAATAACTTTAGTTGTATAGTTGAGCTTGACGAATGTCAACCTTTGTAAAAATATAAAAATGTAAAAATTGGATTATTTACCTGAAAATAATGTCAAATTGATATTACTTCCTGTGTGTCAGGAAGTATATTCTGAATATAGAGTAGTGGCCAAAAATATTGGCACCCATGGTAAATATGAGCAAAGAAGGCTGTGAAAATAAATCTGCATTGTTCAGCCTTTTGATCTTTCATTCAAATATTTCACAAAAATCTAACCTTTAATTAAACAATTGAAACAGGAAATATCTCATTATTAAATGAATATTTTTCTTCAAAACGCAATGGCCATAATTATTGTCACCCTTTAATTCAATACTTTTTGCAACCTCCCTTTGCCAAGATAATAGCTCTGAGTCTTCTCCTTTAATGCCTAATGAGGTTGGAGAACACCTGGCAAGGGATCTGAGACCATTCATCCATACAGAATCTCTAGAGATCATTCAAATTCAGAGGTTCACGCTGGTGGACTCTCCTCTTCAGTTCACCCCACAGGTTTTCTATGGGGTTCAGGTCAGGGGACTGGGATGGCCATGGCAGAACCTTGATTTTGTGGTCAGTGAACCATTTTTGTGTTGATTTTTATGTGTTTTGGATCATTGTCCTGCTGGAAGATCCAAACACAGCCCATTGTAATATTTCTGGCAGAAGCAATCAGGTTTTGATTTTTTATCTGTTGGTATTTGGTAGAGTCCGTGATGCCATGTATCTGAACAAGATGTCCAGGATCTCTGACAGAAAAACAGCCCCACAATGTTAAAGATCCACCACCATATTTAACCATGGTTATGAGGAACTTTTCCATATGGCTATCTCTCTGTGTGCACCAAACCCATCTCTGATGTTTACTGCCAAAAAGCTCTGTTTTTGTTTCATCTAACCTTAGAACCTGGTCCCATCTGAAGTTCCAGTAGTGTCTGGCATACTGAAGACACTTGACTTTGTTGTTAGATGAGAGCAGATGCTTTTTATCTTGAAACCCTCCCAAATAACTTATATAGTGATGTAGGTGATATCTGTTTTTTTTTTTGTTGTTTGTTTTTTTAGACTTTCTGACCCCAAGACCCAACTCATTTTTGCAATTCTCCAGCAGTGATCTGGTAGATTCTTGAACTTGAACCATCCTCCTTACTGTACTTACTGTGAGTGGAGATAATATAGACACACGTCCTCATTTAGGCCGATTCATAACATGAATGAACATAACTTTTCTTATAGCCACTTCCCATTTTGTGAAGCTCAACAAATTTTGCCGCACATCAGAACTATATTCTTTAGTCTAACCCACTGTGATTGATGATTAAGGGAATTTGGCTTGTGTGTTACTTCATATTTATACCCCTGTGAAACAGGAAGTCATGGCTGAACAATTTCATGTTCCTAGTCACCCAGGTGCCCAAAAAAATGTAAAATATGAATGGGAATATACTTCAGATAAATTTTACTCATAAGAATTTCTAGGGGTGCCAATAATTGTGGCCAATGTGTTTTGGAGAAAAATATTTATTTAATAATGAGATATTTCCCCTCTTTCAATTGTTTTATTTCAATTAAAGGTTAGATTTTTGTGAATTTTTTGAATGAAAGATCGTCCTGGTTACTTGCGTAACCTCCATTCCCTGATGGAGGGAACGAGACGTTGTGTCGATGTAGTGACACTAGGGGTAACTCTTGTGACCCCTTCTTCATCTCGGCTGGAGGGACAGGTTCTATCGCACCCTTCCGTAGAAGGGTAGCAATCTCCGCGCGCAAGGTAGAAGCGTTTTCGTCCTTCACCAAGGTGAAGTGGATACCGCTGAACCTGGGCGGATGCCTGGCGAACTGAATCGCCGAGTCAAACGGTCCAGACCAGCCATCGCGACGGATTGGAAAGCGCAAGCCACACATCCAAGTTCTGCACAAGGGGGACCAAAGGGACAACGTCATCGGATGTACCGGCTGGTGGGGCCTCGCGGCAGGGCGGAGCTCGAGGTGCCACACCATGTCGTGGCCGTGTTGAGTCTAGGGACGTCGAAGCACTTACCTGGCTCCTTGTGACCACCCCTGGAACAGCCTGGGACGGAGGAGGAAGAGGCCTGACCTCGCAACCCGTGGAGACTGTCACATCGGGGGCAGATGTGTGCCACAGCTGGGCGCGCAGGGGCAGGGAGACCGCCGCTGGTGCCCCAATCCTGCAAGGAAAAACCCGTGGACGGTGGTCGTGATGACAACCGTGCACACTGGGTATGTGACCCAGGGAAGGAGGAAACCGCTCTTTTACTGAACTGTTGGGTACCGCAGCCACTTGGGCATGCGGCAAAATCAAATAAAAAGGCAACAAAAGATTCTCCACCCTGCCCTCCACCGGGGGATGGAGTGGTCTTACTACCAGCTCCAATGCAGTGGGTTTCGTCGACCCTGGGTCACCCGTCTCAGGTGCGCTTTGACAACCTTTGTGGGTTCTTAGCAGCTGGCCGTAAGATGGGTGGCATCTGCTTCCTGCGGTGGGCTCCACGCCGGGGCCAGGCCGAAGCGGCGGAGCCGGTGCAGTCACCACAGGGGGATGCCCTTGGCGACGAGCAGATGGGGTGCGGGATCTTGAGGCGTGCCGGGGCAGGATATGCCAGATAGCCTCCATCTGCTGCTTCACCGTCAAGAACTGCTGGGCAAAGTCCTTGACGGTGTCGCCGAATAGGCCAGCCTGGGAGATGGGGGCAGCAAGGAACCGTGTATTGTCGGCCTCACCCATCTCAATCAGGTTTAATGTTTTCAGGCCTTACTTTGTTATTTTATGTAATATGAATGCAGAATTATTTAAAAAGTTAAGATTCTAAGCTTTCAAATGATACCTCATATGTCTGACTTATGTATCTGGGGACTTTAACGTTTTAAGCGTAAACTTTTCTCGCAATATAGCACCCCATGTGGACTTGCCTGTTGCATCTAACAGGATTTGCTGAGTTCACACAATGGTTTATAGACAAAGAATGCCTCAACTCATCTAAGAAAATATAACTGATGTCTATGCTTTCTGCTTGGGCACTGCACCCCAAACATAACATGAGTGTGAAATGTTCTCACAGGTGGTGTAGTTGAGCACGGGTCCTGGGGGACTCGGTCCGGCCTGATTGTGTGCAAACACACTCATGATGTAGGAGTATCCGCAGCGGCAGTAAAAGTGACAGGATGTCTGGGTGGAGTTGCATGTCTCTTCGATGCCATCATCACTCTTGATGAAGGTGGTGTAGTACTCCGCATGAGGGACAGAGCTCCATCTGACAGAGCAGTTGCCGGCCACCACTTCTTCCACCCAGATGGGCTGTGGAGGACAGGGGACTGGCAAACAAAAAGTTAGACAGTGAGTGTGCAGTATAATGCATTTCAGTAAACCAGACAATATGAATTCCTCAATACATAACTGTCAAACTACTTTTCATTTCCATGTCTGTGTATCAGTGTACTCACAAGAGATAAACTGTACAGGCAGCGAGGGGATGCTGGGTCCAGCCTGGTTAACAGCGGTCACTGTGATAAAATGTGCTTCTCCACAGGCCAGAGGGCTCAGTGTGCACAAGTTACTGGATGAGGAGCAGTTCTGGCCAGTCGAGCTCAAGGCTACATACTGGTCTGCACCTTGGACTAGATCCCATGACACCACAATTCCAGCCACAGGGATGAATGACACCAACACCTCAATGGTTTGAGGAGTGGAAGGACCTACAGACACACACACACACACACACACGCGCGCGCACACACACACACACACACACACACACACACACAGAGTTTAGTAATCCTAAAACTATTGCAGATTGTTATCACAAAAAAATCCCTACATTTGTGTAAATGCTCAATGTATGCTTTGTTGGATCTCCCTATATATATTTGCTAAAATATTCTTTATTGGCATGACAAAAACAGTACATTTTTATTGATTTCTGGAAGTATTGTTCCATTAATTTTCTCAATATGGATTTTTTTTATTTTTTTTTAAACTCTACAATAAAGAGTTCTAAGCTATGAACCAAACCAACCAGCTCCAAGAAGAATCACTATTTTACAATATTTGATTTAAAGCAAAAAATAAATAAATAAATAAATAATAATAATAACAATTAAATGATTTAATTAAGTAAAAAATTACTATACAATATAAAACCTTTGACTTACAGTTATTGAGTATACCTTTATTGCAAAACTCAGACTGACTCAGTTATGTTATTCATAATGCTTCATGAGAGTGGGCAGTGGCTGCCGCATTTCCATGGAAACAGAGACTTCTCTGATCGGTGTATCTCTTATAGAATTATGGGAAGTGTAGTTTTTCCCAGTGAATTTGGCTATGAAATACATAAAACAAAAAAACAAAAAAGGTTCACACTGACTTGTGGCTTCTACAAAAGCATATATCAACTCAGTATCACCAGATAACTCAGTCTCCTAGCTCACGGTAGGTCTGTCTTGAAAAGTTTATCCATAGTGAAAAATCAGTTTCTCTATGGCGAAAATAAATAGGATATTTTTCTTACGGAACCATACGGTTGCACTTTTTTTCCAAGCTTTTATAGTTGCAAACAATGAAAGTAGTGTCGGAATAAGTAATGTAAGTAAAACAACAATAGTGCAAACTGAGTACAAATATTATTAACATATTTAACTCAATTCCGTCAATTTTCTCTTACGTGTGATCTGGCAGACAGTGTTGTCATCTCCGGGAATCTGCTCAGGACTCCAGGCATTTCCCTTTATACAGTAAATGGTTCCAGGCTCCAGGTTTTCAAAATTCTTCAGAGTGTCTGTGGTGTTGTAGCGACTCTGGTTGTATGAGTCTTTCTTAATGATGTTCAGGCTGTAGAGGACAGCATGATTCACAGGCTCCCACTTCACCAGAATACTGCTGTTACTGGGAGAGCTGGTGTTGAACTGTGGGGCAGGAAGGACTTCGGCCGAACAGGAAGAGGGAAAAAAAAGGGAGAGGATGGAAAAGGAAAAGTATGCAGCTGCTTTTAGCCTGATAAATTAGTACAAAAAGGTTTTCTTAAGGTTAAATACTAGATACTGTGCATTTCGTAATAGTGATATTGGCATAAGAGAAAATTGGGAGGTGTGTGAAATTACTGAAAGTAACCGGCCTTTCCTTTCCTTTCCTTTCTTCTTTTCTTTTCTTTTCTTTTCTTTTCTTTTCTCTCCTTTCATTGTTTTTACTTTTCTCTCATTTTCTTTTCTTTTCTCCCCTTTTCTTTTCTTTCTCTACTTTTCTTTTCTCTACTTTCTTTTCTTTTCTTTCCTCTTCTCTCCTTTTCTCTCCTTTTCTTTTCTTATCTCTCCTTTCCTTTTCTTATCTTTTCTTCACCTTTTCTTTTCTTCTCCTTTTCTTTTCTCTCCTTTCCTCTCCTTTTCTTTTCTTATCTCTCCTTTCCTTTTCTCATCTTTTCTTCTCCTTTCCTTTTCATCTCCTTTCCTTTTCTTACCCTTTCTTCTCTTCCCTTCCTTTCCCTTTAATTTTTAGATTAATTTATATAAAAAAATAAATAAAATAAAAAAACACCGGGCTTAGGTTCTATTCTTACCACATCCTGATCTATCAAAACAGCAATCTCAGACTGCTTCAGTGGTTTTAGGTCCCATCCCAAAACTGTCCTATCCCATTGTGCCATTGTAAATCATGCCATGATGTAATTCTGTTCACATACGTACGTGATGTGATTTCAGATAAAGGCTGTTATTATTTCCTGTGTGACCTTCTCAGATAGAAAACATGCTATCTGAACAATAACATAAAACTGCCAAGGGCCGACAGGTGAAGAAGCAGAAGAAATGTTTTTTCATGCCCAGTCCCTTGGGGAGGGCAGCCTTTTTGTCAGGGTTCAACTTCTCATATTTTGCCTACAGGGCCAAGCTGGGTATTGTTACTTACATATGCACACATGAGAACTTTTTCAGTGGAAATGTGAATACAAGCCATGCGTGCTGCTAAAAAATCAAGCCATTGAGATCAGCTATGCTTATCCTGATCTTTCCTCTTTATTTCTCAATAAGAGGATAAGGTTACAGCATTGGGTGAGTGTTAGAGAATAGCCAACTCTGTCCCTCCATGAATGGATCATTTCTTTGGCCTCGGGGTCACGGAGGGTGGAGAGGAGAAAAACATACCTGTCTTTGCCTGCACGGAGATGGATGGCTGGCTTCTGCCAGCACTGTTGATGGACATGACACTAAGAGTGTAGTCTGTGTATGGCTGCAGGTTGCTGACAGTCCCCGGAGAGTTGACAACTGGGGTCTCGGAGAAAAAAGAGCCATCGCTGGTCTCAGCGCGCAGGATGTAGGAAGTTGCGCCTGAGGCATTTGTGAATTCCACAGTAACACTCTGGCTTTCTTTGGAGGAGGCCACCTGAATGGTGGGCACATCAGGAGCTAAAGACAGTCAGAGTATATTAAAGTTTAACAGTTCCACTAAATTTACACATCATCATTCTTATAATTTGAAGCCAACACATGTTGCAGTTTACTGCAATCAATATTGCAAAAAATAATACAAATAAAAATTGAATTTAATAGAATAGAATGGGATTTTTTTTTTAAGGAATGTTGAGGGTCCAATCATATATTACAACTTTGTTTTCATGACGAAAGCCTGTGATCCTGGTATTGGATATAATTTCACACAGATAAGGATTTTATTGCACTGATATCATGTTAACATGTATAATGTTTACATCTTGTGGCAAGTTGAAATGTATTATTATTTTTATAAAAACAATTGTGGTAACCAACATTATGCCACAAATGCTATCAATTGAGCCTAACTTGTATTGAAACCAGAACATTCCTTTAAGACATAACAAACATGTTATCTTTCAATCAATGCACTAAGCCTAGATTAGGATAAAAGGGTTCCCACAGTCAAAGGACCTGTAAACCTGGAAATATCAGATAATTTTAAAACTGGGAATTCGGAATTGTGGCCAAGTGTTCCTGTAGCTCATCTGATACAATGAAAACAAATTATTTTGAGGTGAAGTAAATATAGCAGAAAAAATAATTACTTTCTATATTGACTGAGTTAGTTTAAGCGTGAACTTGAAAATTAAAAATTAAAAATTAAATTGAAAATTAAGTAAATTCTACATTTATGCTTAATTAAAACAAGTAAAAATCAATGCTTTAACATACTTTAAGTAAATATAATTTATGATAACTTGTTATTTTTACAATGTGTATCAATCCTAAAGAAGAAAACCTTGTCATATTTATTCACTAATTTGAGAAATTTTAATGCTAAATAATAAAAATAAAAAAATTCTCCCCTTTTCTCCCCAATTTGGAATGCCCAATTCCCAATGCGCTCTAAGTCCTCGTGGTGGCGTAGTGACTTGCCTCAATCTGGGTGGTGGAGGACGAATCTCAGTTGTCTCCACGTCTGACACTGTCAATCCGTGCATTTTATCTCACGTGGCTTGTTGAACGCGTTACCGCAGCAACATAGCGCGTGTGGAGGCTTCACCCTATTCTCCGCAGCATCCACACACAACTCACCACATGCCCCACAGAGAGCGAGAACCACACATTATAGCGACCACGAGGAGGTTAACCCAACGTGACTCTACCCACCCTAGCAACTGGGCCAATTTGGTTGCTTAGGAGACCTGGCTGGAGTCACTCAGCATGCCCTGGATTTGAACTTGTGACTTCAGGTGTGGTAGTCAGCATCTTTACTTGCTGAGCTACCCAGGCCCCTGCTAAATAAAATAATTACATTTTACTTAACTTTTCAAAGTTATTGCTCCCAGCATGCATTGGGCTATAATAATAAACGAGCTTGCATGTTTTCACTGTTTGCAAGTTTATTTACACTACTATTATTGTTGGTTTTGTTGTTATGTTTAGTAACTTCTTATTTTGTGAAGTCTGAAGTTCATTTTTACACAAAATCATCATCATGTTTTGTTCACCAAGTGTTGAGCTCTGTGTGCCCAACTCAAAGCTGTAGACTTGTTGTCAGTTATTTGCTGTGGAAATCTTTCAAGTACCATGTGGTACATAACATAGTAATGAAGGTTCAAAAGTGGAATGTTCTAGTAAATTGTTCATTTAAATTTTTATAAACTTATTTAAAACTGTGTACATCAGAATTGTAAGAAAAAGTTGCTGAAATATTTAGGTTAAATTTACTCTCTGAATTCAATCAATATTATGTCATGAAATTAAGTAGATTCTACTTTTGTTTTACCATAACAATGTGGTAATATACTGTGTGTGTGTATATATATATATATATATATATATATATATATATATATATATATATATATATATATATATATATATATATGTAAAACATTCCATAACATAACAAAAATGTCATCTTTCAATATATATACTATATACATTATATATATATGAAATATAACAATATATGAAATGTGAAATATATATAAAAATGCCACTTTAAACTTTCTCACACTGAGACATTTTACCTCCCACATCCCATCACTAATCTAGCAAGATGGTCATCATCAGTCATCAGCTTTCAGTACATACCAGTAGATCCATCCACAGTATCATTTGCCAGCACATTCATGAAACTGCCCAGGGCCTCTACCCGAAAGGTGTACGCAGTGTTGGGGCTCAGTGCATTAACAGAGCCCATAACGGTGTTCTGTCCAAAGCTGGTGAAGACCATGGGGACTGGAGAGTTATGCAGGGATGCTGTTACTCTGTAGGACTGTGCACCTTCATATCTGCTCCAGCGCACCACTGCACTCTTTGATGTCACCGTGAAAATACTCACAGTAATTGTGCTGCCTGAGAAACATTGTGGGAAAATACAAGAAACTTTGTTAGAAGGTTATGTTGCTGGAAAAAAATTATAGGAACCAAAACCATTTTATTTATGTCAGTTGTGAATTTGAACTGATATGTTTGATCCAGAAGAGCAGTTTACCTGATGCCTGTAAATAAACAATAAACAAAGAAATGTATTAGATTTTGAACAGTCATCAAATAAACTTGTGCTAAACATTTTCTGTTGTTTTTCTATTATTTTGAACAACTTCTAAATGCTTTTCCTGTTTAAATTTAAAATGCACAGCTAAAGATATATGACAAAACCTTGAAAAAAACAACATGTTTTGAAGTAGTTTAGTGTTTTTTCATTATTATGAGACAATAGTAAAATTATTATAATTATTATTTTTACTTTTACAATTTCCTCTGTTCCCACATCATTTTCTCATGTTCTTCCATTTACTCACTGGTTTATTTTATGAATAAAGGGAAATTAAAAGTGAATAAAAAAAATGACACTCATAATTCTGTTACCTGTGAGATTATTCCAAGCAAAAATACCAGCCACTTGATTCCTCCAAGGCCTGTCATCTTCTCAGATTGAAATCCTAATTGCTCTTTATAAAATCAGATCTCTGCACTCTCTTCTGTTTCTTTTGTTTGTGGCAGATTTAACATGGAGTTTTTCTTGAAGGCATCTCAGGTACTTTCATCTAGCCCCGCCCTCTCAAAAGAGCTGACCAATTAGAGCTGGAAATGTGAACTACCTGCAGACAGGTGTGACAAAAAACCTGCATGGGCAAAAAAGTGCAAGTCCATATACTGTTTGTAAGTGTTGTATATACAGTATATACAATTCTGATCCATTGATTAAACTGGCTGAAAAAGACAGATTTCCCAATTAATGTTTTGTCAGCATTCTTATAAATCAAGTTTTTACGAAAGATTTTTTCCCTCTGTCATTGCTGATTAGTTAAAATTTAAAATAAAAAGATCATTATAAATGGTAAAGGCAAACGCTCCACATCAAACGTTAACATAGCTCCGCCTCCTCGAAAAAGCTGACCAAACAGAACTGGAGATGAGACTGCGCTGGCCAATCAGATGAGAGTTCAGATTGAGCTGGCCAATCAGATCAGGAGATGAGAAACGCCTGTAGACAGGTTGAAGTTTGATGCAGCTCATAGATGTTACTCGAGCAAATAGAACATTATTATCCTTAAAGATGCACTCAGGGGACTGGGTAGCTCAGCGAGTATTGATGCTGACTACCACCACCCCTGGGGTCGCGAGTTCGAATCCAGGATGTGCTGAGTGACTCCAGCCAGGTCTCCTAAGCAACCAAATTTGCCCGGTTGCTAGGGAGGTTAGAGTCACATGGGGTAACCTCCTTGTGGTCGCGATTAGTGGTTCTCGCTCTCAATGGGGCGCATGGTAAGTTGTGCGTGGATTGCGGAGAATAGCATGAGCCTCCACATGCTGTGAGTCTCCACGGTGTCATGCACAGCGAGCCACGAGATAAGATGCGTGGATTGACTGTCTCAGAAGCGAAGGCAACTGAGACTTGTCCTCCACCACCTGGATTGAGGTGAGTAACCGCGCCACCACGAGGACCTAGTAAGCAGTGGGAATTGGGCATACCAAATTGGGGAGAAAAGGGGATAAAAAAAGAAATAAAAAAAGGTGCTGCATCCATCTTCGAGCCTTTTACCTCTCGGAGGCCTCTCCACCGCGGAAAATCCTCGCCGATGTTGATGTGCCTCCTAGCCCTCGACTTATCATAATTCTTCTTTTTTAGTTTATATTCATCTGACCTTTTACTCTTGGTCTGTTTCTCAGCCATTTGTCCTCCTTGGAGTTTAGAAAGTTTGCATCAGACAGATTTGCCATTCTAATTATTTCCCTCTCGCTCTGCCCCCACCCCCCATCCTGTGCATGCACAAGAACCATCCCCTGTTGCTGATTGGCTGGAGTAGTGTTATGTGGATCAGCCAGATCCACTTTGTTTTTGTCCCATTTACAGAGTCAGGGCTGTGTTAAAATACTAGATTTTTTTCAGCCCACCCACGGAACGGACAGCTAGCAGACTGTGAGGAGATATTTGCAGAATTTGACAAAAGGTGTATTGGATTAGAATTACTGAGTGCACCTTTAAATCGGTGCATTTCCCAACATCACATTTCTTCTAAATAAATTGATACAAAATGTAAAAATCAAAATAAATTAACTACAAATCAATGTAAAAAACAGAAATATGCAGTTCGGCACATGTCCACTTGTCCATCAGTCCTCAAAACTGATACACACAAGCACACATGACCACCCGTACTCGTGCACATGCTCTCCTGCCCTATGACGGGAGCACGCATTCGCCTCAACTAGCCAAGATGGCAACTGGGACAGAGCACAACTTGACAAAAATAGTTTGGCAAAGTAAGCTCATGCAGTAAACACATGCTTCTCTGCACACTTCTAGCATGCACAATGATGGCCTTCATCGTTTAAAGGAACTTAAAATGAAGAGCTGTCAGAAGATTAGCTGCGCAGTGAAGACAGAAACACAATAGTTTAAGAAGAGCTGGGCTTGGCCAGATTAGTTACAGGCTTTTTACGAAGATATTTAGATATGTGTATGATGTTTATTAAGGAAATGGTGCATTATATTTTGTTAGCAGTATATTTGTCTCTCTAAATGTTTCCATTAACTGCTCTGCTAAAGATAGCCATGGCAGTTCAGTCTCAGTGTTACACTGCTCACTGACTTCTGCACGATTTGTTTCTGGTTGAAAAGGCGAACAGGTTTATATTTGTGCGGTCTCCATGCTGTCATTTCGATGACGCACGATGTTTGATGATGTCATAATGGATCTTGAGCCCTCCCGCGCCCGTGTATCATTCAACATGCTGTGAACTTTTTTATCAATGACTTTCGGTCTTCTGTTTATACCTGGTCAACACGTGGATGTGAAATAAACAGCAGATGCCGTTTAAATGTCTTTGTAATTTAGCTTAATCTAAAGCAGAGCTAAACTCAAAACAGGAAATTAAAGTTCTTGGAATTGTTTTTCATTGTTTCATTTGAATAATGTATTAGCTAAACAATTATATTATGCAGGGTTCCCAAACTTTCCATAGTCATGGAAAACCTGAACATAACCGGGATTTTTTAAAATTGTGATAATGGAAATGTATAAAATCTTAAAATGCCATGAACATTTCTGTAACTCTGCATTAAATACCATGAACTAACAATATATTTTGTACAGAATTTATTAATCTTTGTTAATGTTAGGTTATAAAAATACAATTATTCATTGTTAGTTCAGAGTGCATCAACTAATGTTAACACTTACAAAAAAAAAAAAAAAACGTGTAAATGTTGAAATTAACATTAACCATTATTAATAAATGCTGTTAAAGTATTCTTGTCATTGTTAGTTCCTGTTAAATAATGTTGTTAACTAATGTGATCATATGGAACCATATTAGTGACATTCAGGGTTGGGGAGTAATGGAATACATGTAATGGGTTTACATATTTAAAATACAAAATATAAGTAATTGTATTCCACTACAGTTACAGTTTAAATCATTGGTATTTAGAATACAGTTACATTTAAAAAGTATTTTGATTACTGAAGAGATTACTTTGCATTTTATTGTCATTTGTTTCATTTAATATTTAGTCCTTTCAGATGGAAAACATTTATACATATAAATGATGTGATCCAAAGTGCATTTGAACAGCAGTGAAACACTTTCTTATGATGTGTTACATTCATACGAGCAGACAGAGAAGTAAGTTTGAAGTAAGTTTGGAGCAGAAAAAATAGAAATAAACCTTGTGTAAATTGTCAGCTTTACGCTAAGCTAAAATGCTATTTCTAGCTATTTAACATGCACATGTTACCAGACACGATCATATTTTTTATCAAGAAAATTCACGTTGGATCATAATTTCTTTTTTTCTAGTAAGACCTTTGATATTAGGGCAAAAATTGTATTCTTGATAATAATTTTTGTGTTATAAAGATAAAAATATCTAAAAATCCTTAAAACAAGATCAATTTGATTTATCTTGTTTTAGAAACAACACTGCATAAGATATTTAGGTTTTTCAGAGAATGTATTTTTAACATGTGTATTTTGTCTTACTGTACTGGCAGAGTTTTTATAGTCAAAACAAGTGAAAAAATCTACCAGTGCTGAAGAAGTAATCCAAAGTATTTAGAATACGTTACTGACCTTGAGTAATCTAACAGAATACGTTACAAATTACATTTTACAGCATGTATTCTGTAATCTGTAGTGGAATACATTTCAAAAGTAACACTCCCAACCCTGCCAACATTTCTATAGTGCATATCTTTTTTTCTCATCAGGTTCTGCCTTTTTTATCGGCTCAAAATTGCTCTTTGTGAGGGCTAATGTTTTTAAAAGCTATGATGCAGCAATCCCAAACCACTGGGAAAGTCATGGAAATTGATTGTTCAAAAGGTGTAAGAACCCTGCATATACTGTAACTAGATTAATTTCTGTGATGTTACAGGAATCAAGGATACCATCACTGCAGAAAGTCAGAAGTATGGAAGGTCAGTGTACATTATGATTTGTTTTGGTTTGTTTTTGTTTCTTGCACATGTGATTACATCACATCTGATATCTCATCATGCCCCATTGGTTTGATTGACATCTCAATGAGCCAATGTGCTGTTTGCTTCTGTAATAATAGTGTACTAAACACAGAGTCTCTGTGAGTCTCTGGGAACCTACAGGACAGCAGTTACAAAAACATCCATGCAGTGGTCCCAAAAAGTATTTGAACACTTAAGTCACACTTAAAATTGTATTAATGTCGTTGCATTATAAAAAATATCAAAGCAAGTGGCATTTATGTTAAAGTAAGAGAACAGACTTTTCTAGCACAAAATGTCACAAAAATACGTGTGATAGGTTTTAAATGACAAAACAATAACCAGTTGGTTAAAAGTCATTGAACAACTGATCATCATTTGTGTGCAGATGCCACTTATTTAATATTTTGTTATCCAGTGCAATGGAATTCATACATTTGTAAGTTTCTAAATACTATTTGGGTCTACAGTATGAAGATGAAGTGTAAGTTTCTCTTGATGCTTGGACATCAGATAACATGGATTGTGAGTTCTGTTTTAAATCTTATTGTTCTCACAGATCCTCATACTGGACCATTTCACCAGCCGCCTTCTCTCCTCCTGCTGCAAAATGTCCGATCTCATGTCAGAGGACATCACAAGTAAGTGAGAACAGGGTACCAAAAAAAAATATATATATATATATATATATGTTTTACTTCAGTTTTTCACCTTTCCAGTTGGTAACTGGTTAGAACGAAATAAAACATCAGTCTACCTACTGTACACATTATAGCGACCATGAGGAGGTTACCCCATGTGACTCTACCCACCCTAGCAACCGGGCCAATTTGGTTGCTTAGGAGACCTGACTGGAGTCACTCAGCATGCCCTGGATTCAAACTCGCGACTCCAGGGGTGGTAGTCAGCGTCAATATGCGCTGAGCTACCCAGGCCCCCTAAACATGAATTCTTGAGAGAGGAGACCATGCTACTAAATCGGTTGTGAAGTGAATGTACAGTAGGTAGACTGTGAATTAAGAATGTGGATATAAACATAAAATTAGACAGTCCAAACAAGACCAACACTGACTGATACACAAAGCATAAAAACAAAAATAACTGTATAGTCCAGAAACGAGAAATGTAACAGGTGTGTTATGAGGATAATATAAAGACATCTTCGAGCTGAACAGCTTTAATAACCATTGTGATTTTGCTTCTTTTCATATCAGATGGCATTAGCATGTTGAATTAATGTTTACGTTTTGAAACATTACCTAGTTAAATGTACAGTATACTTACATTTTGGATACTGAGCAGCTCAGATTTCCAGGCACGTGTATAACTGGGGTTTAACCAAGTTTATTACTTTTCATCCAGCGCTTCATATCTAAAGGCGATAAATGAGAGAAAAACATGTTTTTTTCTTTTCTTTTTACTGTGGGAACAAAACTTAGTGCTCTGTGCCTTTACGAGAGCTTATGCACGTTAAACAGCGTTTAAGATGCATGAAGAGAGATGATGAGAGAGAAGCACGGAAAGACATTAGATTTACAGTCCAACAGAAAGAAACTGTTGATTTCTTGTGTTCTTTTGTGTGGATCAATAATTATCACCAACATGTTCAAATGAAAAAAAGAAAGTGGGTATTTTCCGCACTATGAACACGGAATGTGCAGGTATCATTGAAATGTTGCGTAAGACGTGCAATCCCGCTCCGAAGTTCATGAAGTGAGTTTTTTTTTTCTCCCTGCAATTTTAAACACATTAGTAATAGATGCTGTAAATACACTTGAAAAAGATTGATGGCAGTTCTCAGAGAGCACTCAGTGTCTGCAAGCTCTTGTGTGCTCACGTGACTGTGCCTCGCCACATCATAATATGCACGTGCTTAATATAATAATTATTATCACTATTATAATACTTTTTTTTTTGTTTTGTTTTTTGCTTTAAATATAATAATCATGCTCACTCGTCTCCGAGTGCTTGGTGGGAACACTGTGTTCGCTCTGTGTAAGTTTTGTGCTCTCGTTTGTTGTCTGCTTGCACTAACATTATAAATGCAGCACTGGCCCGATCGGGCAAGTGATAGTTCTAGCAACTGGCCCGAATCTCTCTCACACTGGTCTTTTCAATAAATGTTTTTTTTTAATATACAGTATCCCCAAAAATATTTGACATATTTAAAATAATATATATATATATATATATATATATATATATATATATATATATATATATATATATATATATATATATCATTATATACAAATAAATTAATAGCCTAAATTTCTCTCTATCCTGCATGCACAAAAGTAAGGTTTTCTCTTCGGAACAATTGAAAGGGACTTTGTTCCCTTTTACAGTTATGCTCTACAAAAAATTTAAAAACATTAAAAATACAAAAATATTCGTTTTCGGTTTTGTTCCTTGAACTGATTTTAATCCCTAAATGTGAGAAGAGATTTTACTGCAGGTTTAGTTGAATGTCCTGTTTGTAAGATGGTCTGAGGTCAGTCTTTGAGCTTTATTGTGAGAGCTGGACTCTCTTCCTTTGTTTTTCAGAAGGGAAGCATACTCAGTTCCTCGCTTATAAAGCAAAAGAATAGACATACATTTTCTCAGATACTGAAGCCTGTCAAGAACATGTCACCCCAAATCAAAGTAAAAAAAATATATATATATTTAGAGAGAGAGAGACCAGCAATACATTCTGGTGATTTGAATTAAAACACATCAACTAAAACCTCAGTAAACAGTCAAAGTAAGTTTTTAATACACATTTGAGTGATTTTGAGAACAAAGAGTTCAGTTTACCCAAATTTTAAAATAAAAATAACTAATTCTCTCCACAAATGTCATGTAAAAAATATTCAACCCCCAAAGTCAATCATTTGTGGAGCATCCTTTATCCTTAATAACAGCAAATAAATGTTTCAGGTAAGTGTCTCAGGTTTCGGACACCTCTCTATTAGAATTTTTACACATTTCTCATGAGCAAAAGCTTCCAGCTCATTGACATTCTTTGGTTTCTGCAGGAAGCTTGAAATCCCAACAAAGGTTTGCAATGGGATTTTAATGATGGACTGAAAGGGCCATTTAAGGACATTCCACGACCTATCCCTGAACCAGATTTTAGACAACTTGGATGTATCCTTGGTGTTATTGTCTTGCTGGAAATTCCAGTGACCACCGAGCTTCAATTTACACACTGAAGCATCACATTTTTCATGCCAAAATGGCCTGATACCTGAAAGAATCCATGGTGTCAGTCACATAGTCAAAATAGCCGTTTCCTGCAGCTGCAAAACACCCCCATAACAGGACTGACCCACCTCCATGCTTGACTGTGGGGATGGTGTCTTTCTTGTCATCAACTTGTCAACTCCAGACGTACTGCTGACCCATGGGTCTAAAACTCATTTTCAGTTTAGTGTCATACGTCTATAAAACCTTCTTCCAGGACTCCACAGGTCTTTCCTAATTACTTCTTGAATATTCAGTCAACTGGAGTCAACATTTCCCTTGGTGAGTGTAAGGGGGTTCAGTGGAAAGGAGGAGGCGAGAACCAGCTTGACAACTTAAATAATAATTTAATAAACAATTTAAACAAAACACACAGTACAAAAACACACAGTACAGCTGTCTGTAATTCTCTCTCTCTCTTGCATTACGATAAATGAGGATTTTGGTGGAAAATTTGTTTTGAAAATTGTCATGAAAGTAATCTTAATGGTCCTAAAATTTGCAACATATTCTTTATGCAAAAAAGTCTTATTATCTATTGAGTTTTTGGGTTTAATTTGTCATAGACATAGTTTTCATGAGATTCTCCCAACTGTCCATATGTATTTATGAAGAACTATTAGGATCTCAATTCATAACATACCCTTGGTAACTCTTACCCCAGACTGTCCTGATGAGCTCTTCGACAAAATGAAGAAGAACTGTGCCAAGTACATTAAAGTGTTTAAGGAAATCAACATCTCTTTTCTGCCACAGGAAGCACAAGTGAGTCTGTCTTCTGTAAATACCAGTATTCATGTTTAGATAGTCTGACTTGTTCGTTCATAAGCTGTTAATTCACTGAACCTGTGCAGGTGTTCACTTGTGATAAAACTGAAGCCTTCAAGAGCATCTACAGCCCTAACAGTTGGGACAGAGATCAGACTCTAGAGCAGCTCGCTGATCAGATCATCTCTCTCTGCGCCACACTGGATGAATATCCTGGAGTCAGATACAAGAAGTACAGTCAGACCAGATTACACCTGTACTCAGTGCACTCAAGTTACCCTTCATGTGTGAATGGATATTTTATACATGTGTAGGCACTGAAGTTTTTGTTCTGTGCAGACATTTAGCTCTCGGTTACACCAAGAAGTTGGCTGAAGTTGTGGAAAGTAAGCTGGCACAGCATTACGAGTTGGATGAGAACTGGAAAAAAAAGGTGTGATCTTCTGTTGTGTACACGACAGCCACATTCCAGTCTGTGTAGCTGATTGGTGGAGCAATAAATCTGGTTGGGTTATTGAATATAAAAATAGCTAATGTCCTGAGGCATTTTTGAACCTTGAAAGGAGTAGTTCATTTATAAATGAAAATTCTGCATTCATTTACTTACCCTCATGTCCTTCCAAACCTGGACCTTAATTGTTATGGTGAGTAAATTATGATTTTTCATTTCTGGGTAAACTATTACTTAATTACTTAACGCAATTTTGGTTGATGGTCTAGCATGTTCTTATTAATGTTATTTCTGTCACAAATCCCTTCGTTAGAACATGTCTTTCATCTTCAGGGAAAAACGCAGGTTCAGCTTTTGATCGTGGATCGAGCACTGGACCCCGTGAGCCCAATGTTGCATGAGCTGACCTACCAGGCCATGGCCTATGACCTCATGTCAATCAAGGACAACACCTATGAGTAAATGGCCCCTTAACTCAGTTTAAACCTCAGTCACATGACCTTGACAACATGGAATTAGCCTTGAAATTCATATTTTAAATGTTAGTGATGTCTTTTGTTTTCTCAATGCCATCGATTTTGTGGAACCTTCAGATGTTCATCATGGTTGCACAGTGATCCTAAAACCCAAAGTATACTTCAATTTGACGCGAAAGCTCAGCGTTTAACGGTCACCTCAAAGTATACTTTATTTGACCGTGTGCACATACACAGGCGGTTGGCGCACTGCGACTGTTATGGAACACCTGACTTTTTCTCTTCAGGAGTTGAGATCCATAAAGGTTTATTTATTTATTTATTTATTCATGTTTTATATTTTGGGGGGATTTTCTCCCCTTCTCTCCCCAATTTGGCATGCCCAATTCCTAATGTGCTCTAGGTCCTCATGATAGCGTAGTGACTCGCCTCAATCCAGGTGGCAGAGGACGAATCTCAGTTGCCAGTCAATCCACGCATTTTATCACATGGCTTGTTGAGCGCGTTACCGCGGAGACCTAGCGCATGTGGAGGCTCACGCTATTCTCCGTGGCATCCACGCACAACTCACCACGTGCCCCACTGAGAGCGAGAACCACATTATAGTGACCACGAGGAGGTTAACCCAACATGACTCTACCCACCCTAGCAATTGGGCCAATTGGTTGCTTAGGAAGCCTGACTGGAGTCACTCAGCATGCCCTGGATTCGAACTTGCGACTCCAGGTGTGGTAGTCAGCGTCTTTACTTGCTGAGCTACCCAGGCCCCCATAAAGATGTATTTATAGTCCTTCAGACTCAAGTTATATGCAATTGCATGTATCTCCTGACCTACTCACACACGTGTTCTTGATGTGCACATCTAATGTTGATGTTTTTACTGTTGTCTCCTGATGTTTACCGGTGATCACATCATCTTCTAGCATGTCTACGTGACAGCAATGGCTCAAATGTGAGTGTCGCCACCTTGTGGACCCACTTATTCAGCTCTGTAGGACCATAAAATACAAGTTAATGGGTGCCAAATTTTTGTAGCTCCAAAAAGCACATATAGCCATCATATAAATAATCCATACAACTCCAGTGGATAAATGAATGTCTTCTGAAGTGAAATGCTCTGTGTGTAAGAAAAGACCAATATTTAAAACTTTTTAGATGTGTGAGAACTGATGCATGAAATACTTGGAAAAAAACTGAAGTGCAGTGTTGTTTACAACAGAGGAGCATAGATAATCATACATATATGCCTCATTCGACTGGTTTGGATATGTCAACTGCGCCGCCATCTTGGAACAGTCAACAAAGGGAGCTGTTTGAATCGGTTTGAATGAAAGTGAGTGCAGGAGATGCCTCAGACCGCTGCATAAACAGTATCACGGTCCAAACAGCTGCTAATATGGGATCTACATATGAATATCTGTGCAGAGGAGGCTCAAATGCTTGCGTCGCGCAAGAGGCAGTTTTTAGTGGTGGAGATTATGATTAATTTCAGTGACTTCTTTTGATTTTGATTCACCAAAAAGATTTGTTCAGATTCGTTCATTGATTCGTTCACTGACCATATTTGACCAGGCCTTTGTGCTTGTAGATGGTGCCAAATGTCCTTTTAAGTAACTGCATTGAATTAAAAACAGTCATTCTCGACCAGAACAAGTCTAATTATCCTTAATTAAAATTCTACTTAGAGACTTCAGCCTTGCAGAGTGCCTTTTCTTGTTGAATGAGATTGACGGTACGAACGAACGACATGCATTTCCTCTCGGTTTAGCAGATCATCGTTCATGTAGTTCATCGTTCAAGTGACTTGATTCATTCATGTCGGTCGTGAACGAGTTTACCAGTACATTCAGTTCATTCACAACACTAATGAAATGGCATACTAGTTCAGTAAAGGGGTGTATTCCTTCAGTGGGTCCAACCAATGATATCCTCCTTCACAGCCCGCTCTCAAATGCTTTTGGCTCATGCTAAAGTCAGTCTTTAAATGCAACACAAAGGAAGACAGATGGAATTTGCATGTCTACAAATGTACAAAGACACTTTAAAAATATAGTTTAAACACTATAACTGTTTTCACCACAACTGGCAGGTCATAGTTTCACTATATTTTGTCAAATGCTGGTCTTAATTATTAAGAAAGTTTAAGAAAAGCTTAAGTATCTTACACTATGCATCAAAGCACAACATTTCCATCTGTAATTTGTCATTTGTCAAAAGAGTTTACCAGTACACGTATGATGTCTCATCTCGTTCATACTCAAATGACCGACTATTATTATTCCAATGAAGGGGCATATTCGTTCAGCGGGTGAAACCAGTGATATTCTCCATCACAGCCAGCACTCGAAAGCTATTGGCTCACGCTGTAGTCAGTCTTTACATGCATGAAAAGCCACCAAAGCAGTCTCGCGCTTTGAAAGGGGTCATTGGCTTTGAAAGGAAAAGACATTAGTGAAAGAGAAATATGAGCCGGTGTATGGATGTGAACGAGAATGATTCGTTCACTTAAAAGATTTGTTCAAAAAGACTGATTCGTTGAACTCCACCCTGGTCAGCATGCAAACCACAGCAGCAGTAAAAGAAAAAAAAAGGTTTTAAATATTGATCTATTTCTTACACTTAGTGTTTTGCTTCAGAAGACATTAATTTATCCATTTGAGTCATATGGATTATTTTTATGATGGCTATATGTGCTTTTTGGAGCTTCAAAAATTTGGCACCCATTCACTTGCATTGTATGTATGGAAGTAAATTCACAACTAAAGTCTTTGAAGCATAAAAGCATGTTGAATTGCTCTAATCGAAAAAATAAATGCATTGTATTATCAGTGCTTGCATTTAAATGCGTTGCATTTACAGTGCTTGCATTTTGGGAGGCTGAAATTAAACATTGTATTTTTAAGCATTGAAAATTTAGTTTGGAAACATTTCAAAACTAATTTCATTTTTAAAAATTCAACAATAAATATTCACCTTCCATAGTTTATTCCCAAAATATTTCGTTCATTTGAAAATACCATCTAGATTTTTCGACAGGTAAAATTCAGCCCGTTCTATTTCGCTTAACAAAATTTGCTTCCTCAAATTTAGTGGTTCAAATTCGGTTGGAAATTCAACCTTCTACATCCGGGAACTGCAGGAAAAGCAGCAGAGTACCGATGCACAGTCTTAACGTGATGCTATTCATTCTCACCAGTAGGTAGTGCAATGCACTCATGTGTTGGATGCTGAAGACTAAAGCTACAGGTAGAGAGAACAGCCATGTATGTTTTAATAGTTTGTTTTTTTAATTTGAAAAGAAATGAGCAGAAATGAGAAAATGAGAATATAAAATAAAATAATATATTACAATAAAAATAATAAATGAATGAATGAAAAATTAATTAGGCCTACCTTTGTGCACGAGTTGGTATAAAGTGTCCGCATGATATTGTACTAAATTCAGAAGAAATGATGTTGATGTTATACTGTATTTACGGGGAAAATTGTCTATCTTGGCATGTCTGCCCACATTCCTTCTCTTTACAAACTGCTCATCACCCTCTCTGACACCGAAGGGTGCTGTCACGCTCACACTGATATGCGTTGATGTCACTGGTATCAGTGTGGGCGCAAAGCGCAGAGCTCCACTTAATCACTTAATGTTTGTACATTTACCCTATGTTTGTGCTTCCACCGCCCTATTGCTGTCAACCCACAGATGATAAATGAAACATTGCAAATGCACATTTGATGAACAAAGCAGTGATTGTGTAAAAACAGTAGATCTAAGCCTCCAGCACAAAAATAATTACAAAACTGTGTATTTAATTATGTAGTTAATTAGTTTGATTATTTAAGAAAACAACTTTGAACATTTCTCAGTGAGGTAAATTAAAAGTGTTTATAAAGTTATGCACAAATCTATGAATGAGTGACGCTATATGGTCAGATTTCAGCACTTCACAATGGACAGCAACTCTTAAGAAGCACTTAAAAGTTCATGTTATGTGCAGGTTTGGGAAGCGTATGAGAAAAAGAAAAGAATGTTCGCAACTTTACATGTAGAGAACACTCTTAACAGCTAAGACCCATAGTTATGGGAAAAGCATGCAGCCTGTCAGTGGCCAGGCCAGCAATTTTCAAGTGGGTGGACCTTGGTGAAACAAGGTGGACCTCTATTCGGAGCCTAATTTTATCATGAATATAATGAAGCGTACACCTTTGCTCTGCCGTTATGAGTTAATATTTGTTAATTTACACAGCTTAATACTTGCACTCTAAAAATGATGGGGTATTTTTTCAGTTTGGCCTGTTGGGTAATTTTATTGGGTTATTTTCTCTCTGTTGGGTAGTTTTTGTGTAACCTAGCCACTGGGTTAGTGGCTGGGTCATTTTCACTGATAGTTGAAGCTATACACCCCTCCCCCCACCCCGATGCATCAACCCAGCAGTGGAGTCAGAACAGCCCAGCTGATGAATTACCTGATGCGGGCTTTTAGGAATGGATCGTCTTTAGGAGTGAGCGGTTCTCGATTAATTCGGTGAAATAAGGTTTGTGTCAGTGTTTTTATCAGTAATATCATTACTGTACACCAGAAGATGCAGAGACACTGTTCCATAATCAGAACTGGACAGCGTATGTGACATCAACTGTTATTAGATGTCATGCTAGCTTCGTGAGCTTTGGCTTTGCTAGCCTGTATTGCCCACTGGACACTGAATAGATTTATTTGCTTTTTCTGTTTTTTTTTTTAGTAATGCAAACGTCTCCTTTCGGTGAAATTTGCCGTTTTGTATCCAAAATATATCACCAACATGATTCATTTAGTTCATACCCCGTATCACCCTGTCTACGCTGGACGCGAGCGGTGCGTCACTGATACGAAGGCCGTTTCACAACACTCGTGTCACGGGAGCTTTGTCCAACACATGAAAAGCATTGGTGTGCTCAGTAAACATTGAAAACATATTTGAGTTTAGAGCAGAAAAAAGTTAGAGAAAAAAACAAGGCAACTATTAATTAATAAATAAATTATGAACCATCGAATATCGAATCAAAGTCTGAATTTTTCTTTGTACTTAAAAACCATCAGCAGTGAGGCAAACACTTATGTGAAAAATCACAAACTGGTGCAAACTTTGACCTGTTATTGAACAGAAACATTTACATTTATTAACCATGCTTTAAGTATTCTGATGACTGTTGGATTGCTAACATTATGGGTTGATATCTTTCTTTAACTTTTTTGCTTTTCTTTCGTATTTATCTTTTGTAGGTGGGAACAAATATGGTGGAGTACCTCCAGCAGGTTGAGATGTCAAGGCCGTATTCCCCTACATCCTAGACTCAGCAAAACAGGCCTACACATAGATAATTTTATTGATTTAATTCATTCCTTACATAAGTATTTTTTAGTAATAGACACTAGAATTATAAGTAACATTTAAAGGGAAAGTTCACCCAAAAATGAAAATACTCTCATCATTTACTCACTCCCATGCAATTCCAGATTACTTTCTTCTGCAGAACACAAATTAAGATTTTTATAAGAATATCTCAGTTCTGTAGGTCCATTCAGTGCAACTGAATGGTGACAAAAATGTTGAAGCTCCAAACAGCACATAAATACAGCATAAAATAATCCATATGGTTCCAGTGGTTAAATGACTGTGAACGTGAGAAAAAGTGAGAGAAACATCAATATTTTTTTGTTGTTTGTTTTTTTTACTATACATTCACTTTCACATCTAAAAGTCACACGTGGCACCTGTTTAGTTTTCTTTCAGATGTGAAAGTGAAGATTTAGATTAAGAAAGGATCTGTTTCTCATCCACATCTATCATATCACTTTTGAGACATGGATTTAACTACTGGAGTCATATGGATTACTTTCATACTGCCCTTATGTACAGTGCATTCAGAAAGTACTCAGACCCCTTCATTTTTTCACATTTTGTTATGTTGCAGCCTTATGCTAAAATGCTTTAAATTATTTATTGATTTTTACATCAGTCTACACTCCATACCCCATAATGACAAAGCAAAAAACAGATTTTTGATAACATTGCAAATGTATTAAAAATAAAAATCTGAAATATCACATTGACATAAATATTCAGACCCTTTGCTATGACACTTGAAATTTAGCTCAGGTGCATCCCATTTCTCTGGATCATCTTTGAGATGTTTCTACACTTTGATTGGAGTTCACCGGTGGAAAGTTCAATTGATTGGACATGATTTGGAAAGGCACACACCTATCTATATAAGGTCTCACAGCTGAAAATGCATATCAGAGCAAAAACCAAGCCATTAGGTCAAAGGAACTGCCTACAGAGCTCAGAGACAGGATTGTGTCGAGGCACAGATCTGGGGAAGGCTACAAAAATATATCGACTGTGTTCCCAAGAGCACAGTGGCCTCCATAACTCTTAAATGGAAGAAGTTTGGAACAACTAGGACTCTTCTTAGATCTGCCCACCCAGCCAAACTGAGCAATCAGGGGAGAAGGACCTTGGTAAGAGAGGTGACCAAGAACCCGATGGTCATTCTGGTTGAGCTCCAGAGATCATGTGTGGAGATGGGATAAACTTGCAGAAGGACAACCATCACTGCAACACTCCACCGATCTGGGCAGAGTGGCCAGATGGAAGCCTCTCCTTAGTGCAAGCACATAAAGGACTCTCAGACTGTGAGAAACAAGATTATCTGGTCTGATGAAACAAAGACTGAATTGTTTGGCCTCAATTACAAGCGTTATGTCTGGAGGAAACCAGGCAGAGCTCATCACCTGCGCAATACCATCCCAACGGTGAAGCATGGTGGTGGTAGCATCATGTTGTGGGGGTGTTTTTCAGTGGCAGGGACTGGGGGACTGGTCAAATAATATATATATATATTATTATATATAGATTCACTTTATAATGCTTTATAACAAAGGAAAAACAAAGGGGGCACATGGTATCTACTGATATAATAATTATTATATAAATAACCACAGTCCTTTAGATTAAAATTGTAGGGAATATTAATAAAGCAACAACACTGAAAAAGAGAAAAACATTCACTGCTGTTTTCTGGATAACTTAATACACCCTTTAAAACTGAACACAAAATTAGGATGAGAAATTGCTCATTTTAATTTACAGACCCAAAGTCTGATAGCATTAAATCAGAAACATATTAATGTATCAAATCTACAGTATAATCATTCCATGGAGACAACTGAAAAACAGTTATGTCACTTTTACCTGCAATATTTTTCCTGGTACCAGTCCATGTTTTCATTATTGCCATAAAGGACTCGAACAAACTTTAAAGTTGAAAAGATTGTGTTTTTCTGGGTCGGTTGTATCACTTGGGTCCAGTTTAATCTGAAAAGCGCAAAATTGCGCATATGCGAGTTTCCGTGCCAACGCACATATGTCTTATCAATTGTAGAGGCATGTTTGATGACTTGTTTAAAGTAAATAAAGGTCATTTAGATCTGAAATTTTTTAAGGCATTATTTGAAGATGTTCAATGACATATATGCTAACAGAGAAATGTTTGACTGATTACAAATGATAAGGAAGGTCTGGTAGACCCGATTTTCTAACAGCAGTTGTAAACCAGGCCAAAATAAACAGCGAGATTTTATATACAAAAACACAACAATACAATCACATAATTTCAGATGTGTACGTTACTAATCATTGATAATTTAATAAATGTCGGCCTATAGTCTATATTTCACCCAGAGGGGCACCTCAACCCATGTGGCAAAGGGGCAGTTGCTTGGGACACTGTAGCTACCCCCTGTGTGCGTGTTTGGAACCAAGTATACTACAGAGAAATTTCATGTTGGAGTGGGATTTGAGCGAACGCTTTTTTACCGGTGAGCGTGAGCGGTACTTGAGCGTGAGCGGTACTTGAGCGGAGCGTTCGCTTGGGCCGTGAGCGGCTGAGCGGAGCGCACGTGCATGGAGCGGATTATTTAGCAGAGTGTCACACAGCTCCGCTTCGCTCACATGCTCTGTTCAGGACAGTTATGTGGATGAATCTACACGTTCTTTGTGTTTATCCCGCCTATTGGCTGGAGTTTGTTTTATAGATTATCTTCTGTTGTGTAATTCTGTTTTACAAAATATGTATAGAAACACCAGACTTGAGCAATCTGATGGCAAAGTTGTCACGGGGGCTCTCATAGGCATACATGGACTGTTTGAGATTAGAGGGATGGACGCTGGTTGGCGCTGTCGTGCGTGGGGTTAATGCGCATATTTTTATTTTTTCTGTTTGTTTGGTTCGGGGGGAGGTTCGGGGTTTGATTGTTGCACTAATGTGGAATGTGGTCTTTATAATTTTATTTTTGACACACAATCTATTTTTTCTAATATGTCAAAATGTCAGATGTTAGTATAAGTGGATTTTCTCTCTCCTCGTGGAATGTGAATGGGTTGGGGCACCCCATAAATAGAAGGAAAGTTATTTCTCTTGCCTACAGGCAAGGCTCTGGGGCCAGATGGCTTTGCCGCTGAGTTTTTTTAGATCTTATGCTACAGAACTGGCTCCACTTTTGCTAGATATTTATATGGAATCATTAAAGAATGGAAAGCTTCCGCCAGCCATGATGCAAGCCCGGATCAGTCTGATTCTTAAAAATGATAAAGATCCAAGTGAGTGTAAGAGTTACCATCCAATTTTCCTGATCCAGCTAGACATTAAAATATTGTCCAAAATTTTGGCTAACCGATTAAGGAAAGTTATGGCATCTCTTCTACATATAGATCAGGTTTATTTGGGGCAGTAGCTCTTCTGATAACATTAGGCAATCAATATCATGTGGTCAGTAGCGAATGATCAGACTGCAGGCGCTGCCATCTCACTTGATGCCGAAAAGGCATTTGATATGATAGAATGGGATTATCTTTTTAAGATTTTGGAAATGTACGGGTTTGGGAATATGTTTATTGGATGGATTAAGTTACTATATAGACACCCAGTAGTGGCAGTACAAACAAATGGATTAATTTCAGATTACTTTACTCTGGATAGGGGCACCCAGCAGGGTTGCCCTCTTTCCCCATTATTGTTCTGCCTTGCCACGGTACCATTAGCAGCCACAATAAAAAACAGTAGGATGATTTTCCAGGGGTGATGGCGGGAGGTGTAGCACGTAAGCTTTTGCTTTACGCAGATTATATTTTATTATTAGTCTCCGACCCTACTAGATCTTTGCCTTGCCTCCACAGAATTATTCATTCCTTTTCTAAGTTCTCAGGATACAGAGTTAACTGGTCTAAATCCGAAGCTTTGGCTTTGACAGCGTACTGCCCGATAACGGCTTTTCATCCGGGCGCCTTTCAGTGGCCCAAACAGGGCATTAAGTATTTGGGTATTTTATTCACAGCAAATTTGTGTGACTTATAGTTAATTTTGACCCTTTAATATAAAGTTTTTCGAGGATGTGGGCAGGTGGGCTTCATTACATTTATCGATGATTGGGAAGGTTAATGTTATTAAAATTAATTGTATTCCAAAATTCAACTACCTGCTACAGTCTCTCCCTATAGATGTCCCCCACTCTTATTTCAAGCAATATGATAGCATAGTGAAGTCCTTCATTTGGAATGGTAAATGTCCCAGATATCATTTCAGTAAGCTGCATAGGCCGATTGACAAAGGTGGGCTAGGCCTACCCAAGATTTTGTTTTATTATTATGCATTCGGTCTCAGACATTTGGCTTATTGGTCACTTCCACCTGAGAGAGCCTCTCCCTGTTTTGTATTGAACAGGAAGTTCTTGCCCTTATTTTGCCATTACAAAGCCTTTCTATCATACTAACAGGAGAAGTTAAGTTACACCCCGTTATCTCACATTTGCACTCAGTATGGACAAAAGTGTCCAGAGTGTTTAATTCAGATATTTATTTAAATGTTGCCTCGAGCATATGGCTGAACCCAAAATTATGTATTAATAAGTCCCCTTTCTGCTGGTCAGAGTGGATTGTGAGGGGGGTTACTATACTCTGTGACCTATATGAGAGCGGAGTGTTGAGATCCTTTGAAAATTTGGTTCAACATTTTGGGATTCCCAGATCTCAGTTCTTTAGGTATTTACAGCTGTGCCACCTGCTCCGAACTATATTTGGGAGTAGCATACACCCCCCTGAAGTGGCAGACACTGGGAGGGATGATTACTGCTTTTGGAAAATGTCATGAGGCATCAGTGTATTACTCCCTGCTAATTCAGAGTCTGGGGGACAGAGCTTTAACTTCTATCAAGAGACTATAGGAGAAAGATTTAAACTTGGTATTGGAGGAGGGAGTGTGGGATAGGATTCTAAAAAACATCAAGTCTGCATCTAGAGACGCAAGGGTGCACCTTATGCAATTCAATATTTTACATCGATTCTATTGGACCCCAATATAGGCAGTATAGGCTTGGTCTTAAAGACACACTCATTGGGAGGGGGAGTGGTAATAGTGGGGGTTAATTGTTGATTCTGTGTATATATGTTTTGTTTTTCTGTGTTTAATATGTGAAACAATAAAAAATGGTATAATTGTTGGACAACTCTGGCCCAGCCAGAGCCCGGACTTGAACCCAATCGAACATCTCTGGAGAGACCTGAAAATGGCTGTCCACTGACGGTCTCCATCCAAACTAACAGAGCTTGAGAGGATCTGCAGAGAAGAATGGCAGAAAATCCCCAAATCCAAGTGTGCAAAGCTTGGTGCATCATACCCAAAAAGACTTGAGGCTGTAATTGTTGCCGAAGTTGCTTCAACTAAGTACTGAGTTAAGGGTCTGAATACTTATGTAAATGTGATATTTACGTTTTTTCTTTTTAAAACATTTGCTAAATTATCAACATTCTGTTTTTTGCTTTGTCATTATGGTGTATGGAGTTTAGATTAATGTGAAAAAAATATTAATAATTTAAAACATTTTAGCATAAGGCTGCAACATAACAAAATGTGAAAAAATGAAGGGGTCTGAATACTTTCTGTACTTTTTGGAGCTTCAACGTTCTGGCCACTATTCACTTGCATAGAATGGACCAAACAGAGCTGAGATACTGTATTCTGAACCAAAATAATAATAATAATAATAATAATAATAATAGTTTTAGAAGCAGAAAAAAGGCATACACATCTGGGATGAGGGTGAGTTAATGAGAGATATTTCATTTTTGGGTGAACAATGATACTTTTAATAATACAATGGGTCTTTAGTGTTTTTAATGCCTAGTGCATTTAACATTAATTATAAATATTACTTTATTGTTCTACATGCTGTTTATTAAAACATTTGTAAAATAGTTTAAAAGTACTTATTGCATGTATTTATATTTATCCAATAATAAAGGAGCTACCATGTTTACACATTTGTTTATTGTGTGGTTTATTTTACAATCTTTTTAAGGATAAAACAATCTGAAAATATTAACACATTTATGAGATCAAATTAACCCAGCAGTCCTGTAAAAATGAACCAGCATTTGGGTTGAATAAATAACCAAATTTCTGGGTTAAAATTAACAACCCAACTTGCAGGGTTTGTTTAGACCAACATATGTTCTGTCCCATATTTAAACAGCTGCTGGACTAAAAGCAACCCAATTTGGGTTATTTTTAACCCAGCATTTTTTAGAGTGTAGATGCCTATACCGATACAATAACAATACTTAGTTGTTTTTAAACACTTATTATGTTTAATATTAGTAATTTTCCTTAATAGGTCAAATATAGGCCATAGAATAAAATAAAATAAATTAATATAAAATAAATTTTTATTTTTACTTTTAATGAAATAATTGTTGTATCCTTACTTTGCATGGAATGCAGTGTGTTTTTGCGTCATTTTTCATAAAAACTGTTTTTTGTTTCTCATGATCAGTGCACTTAGCAGACGAAGCAAGATACATTTTGATTAAGTACTTAGAAAGAATGGCAGCTTAGAAAGAAATGGCATACAAAGAAAATAGTGAAAAACAATGTATATAAATTAAGAGAAATGTCAAGATATATAAAGTTCTCGCTCCCTCATTACACATGGTCAGCACATGTGTTTTGTGCAGTGTAGGCAGTGCTCGCATTGTGGTTTCAGGGGCGGCCCTTGCCATATTTACAATTAACAAGAATTCCATTGCGCCAAGTCAAATACACACACATATTTGTATTTACTAAAACCAACGTAATTAAACACAAATGTTGTTATCCAAAGCTGTTTTGGATCTGTTTTACCTTACCTCAAGAAGTGCCCTGTCAACACTCTTTAATTACTACACAATTGACTACAGATTTTAAACTGGGCTTACTGGGTTTCTTTAACTGTTGCAGTTCATAAAGCAGTTAAATAAAATCAGCAGATAGTAAGTTAAATAATCGAAGTCAGTTGAATCATAATCGGTTGTAACATGAGATAAATGCTAAAATAAAAACGGCACTTGTGTTTATTGTTGATTTGTCTGTCATTGATTTGCTTATGAGAAAACTTTTTGCGCAGCATACAACCATACACAACGTATTCTTTTTATTTGTTGTTTAGAATTTCATTGGAATGAAGTAAAACATTTTTGGGGTACCCATTGAATTCAGTTCAAAAATCGTTATGAAATCAACAGGCAGTCTCCGCAGTCTGTTCATGCGGCGTGAAAGGTCTACATTTACAAGACACGTAAAACAGTTTAAACTTATATTAGCCTTCTTTGAAAACCATAATTGTAATGGCAATAGAAAGACGATTTGTTCTTATTAAACAGATTATTTAAGAAGATATATGTGAGTAATGTGACCATGCAGTTTAAAACTTAAATAAATATGCCTTAATTAAAATATGGTTAACAGAGGAGATTAGAACGAGAGTGTGCAATGAGAGATTCCCTCTCCCTCTCTCTCTCTCTCTCTCTCTTCATCCTCCTCCTCTTCTTTCTTCCTCCAATGGCTGGTTCAAATCAGCTCACCTAAAGTCTTTTTGCAAGGTAGTAACAAATTGCATGATGCATAATGTCAGTAAGGCTACAAGTACACAGTACCTTGAACTCTAATCAGATAATCTATTCATATTTAGACATGTCTATGAGTAGTTCAATACTGATGCCTGTCATTTTAATCCTGTTCTGTGTGCATTTGTTCAGTTTCCAGCCAAAATTTTTTAGGCTACTTGAGAGCCCCTTATGATTCACATAGCATACATTCACATTACATACATTTATTGCGTCACTTGCATTAATCTCTATGATTGAGCATCAATACATCTGAAACTCTGTCTTACTAAAGCCAAAATTATTTCTTTAAATAAATTCTGTAATAGTTAGGTAATACATTTCGGTGCCTCAACAAGGTTACAAACAACTTCCATGTTTGTCAGTATTTCCACCATATTTTCATTTTGAGAAGACAAACACCTGGACATATTGGCCAAAGTGATCAGCACCTTTGGACCGGACAGCTCCCGTAACAAATCACATGAGTTCAACTTTATAACGAGCGATCTACGAGCTGGTTTGGGAAACAGGCATTACTCCATTGTAAAAAAACGAGCGACGTTAGTTAGTTAAATTGATCGTTAAAGCTTAAGTTGCAACGCTATCTGGAAATCCAGCCCTTGTCTATTAAGATGCTCTTAGCTCTGTATGATTACTCCAGAGCACTAAATCTATGAGCATTTTCAAATTATACTTAAGTTATGAAGGCTTTGGGAAACAAGAGGCAAAACTAAGATGAATCATAAGATGTATTCTACGATCTTTTGTGAAACGAGACCCAGAGCTGCGCAATGCACTCACATCTGCAATTGCATAAATTGCAAGAGCTGTCAGAAAATCCATTTTGATTGGCTGGCAGCTCTTATGAGGTGCACAGGTTTTTATCACTTTATCAGATAATAAAGTGTTGTTTAGAAGTTACCAGTCTACAACAATGGGGGAAAAAAGCAGTTAAGAGTACTGCTTTAAACAGATTGTTAAAGTGATTATTTAAATGAGCTACCACTTTGTTGTATGCCATGCCACATTAAATAATAAAAACAAGTTTAAAAAAAAATCAACCATTCGGGGGGCCTCCAAAATAAATTTTGCTTAGGGGCTCTCTATGTCTAGAACCGGCCCTGATTCACTGATTGCTGTGTAGGTATGCATAATGAAGTAGGGTGACAACAGTCCCATAAGTGGAAGCCTTGTCCTGCTACCTATAAGTCATAAGCAGTGTCCTGAATTTCAATTATTTGTCTATATTAATTATTTGTTGTAAAAAAAAAAAATAAATAAAAAAAAAACATTAATTTACAGCCTACCCACCTATGGTCACGAGGGTACTGGAGTCTATCCCAGCTACATGGGCCGTATCAAGGCAGGGAAGCAACCTAACCAGGTGGATTCAATTAATATGTAAGTTGCAATTATTCCATTAATATGATTTCCTGGAACAGGTATTTATTTTTTATTTAACATTGTATCATGGTGAAAAACAGCTTTTTTTTTTTTCTTTTTTTTTTTGCTGTTTTCTGAACTGCGTCAATATCTGCATATTAATGTCCGGTGCTGAAGTAAATATTTCCAAAAAACCAAGGACTTCTACATAGTTGAGGATTTTTAAAATCAGAAATTTATTGACAGACGTAAAAAATTTTATAAACGTTCAAATAATCGTATCTATGCTCAGGGTCGGGAGGGTTACTTTTGAAATGTATTCCAATACAGATTACAGAATACATGCTGTAAAATGTAATTTGTAACGTATTTGGTTAGATTATTCAAGGTCACTAACGTATTCTAAATACTTTGGATTACTTCTTCAGCGCTGGTAGTTTCCTATCTGTCACTCACTTGACGTTGTGTCGATGTAGTGACACTAGGGGTCACTCTTGGGAGCCTGAAACACCTCTGGTCTTTGAAAAAAGGCCAATGAAAATTGGCGAGTGGTATTTGCATACCACTCCCCCGAACATACGGTTATAAAAGGAGCTGGTATGCAACCACTCCTTCAGATTTTCTCTTCGGAGCCGAACGTTCGATACTCACTGAGCTGAATTCCCACGGCTGTTCATTCACCTCTGCTGGATCTGACAGCGCATTTCAGAAGCTTCTCCCCCCTCTGCACTGGTGCACTGCAGAGAACGCCCCTGGGCGCTTCAGCAGAAATAAGAGTATATTCTAAAAAAGAGTATATTTCTCTAAAAGAGTGGCACACACGGAACGTCTTTTTAAAGACGCGTCTTTTTAAAGATGCCTTTCCGTTTGTGTGTTATTCCTGGTTGCAGTCGTTATCTCTTGCCTTCTGACGGTCACGATCGCTGTCTTTCGTGTTGGGGCGCTACCCATGCGGAGACAGCATTTGTAGATGGATCATTTACTCATTGCGAGAACATGACCATGGCAACGTTGTGGTCGCGGCTTGCCTTCGTAAGAAAGCAAGCCACCCCAGCGGCTCCCCGCCTCGGCCCTTCTACCTACGGGTATGAGGCCAGCGCGGCTAGCACTGGGGGTGATTTGGGGACCCCAATGGGACCACCTCCGCTGGGTATCCCCCCACGGACCTCCCATTCCCCAGCATGCTTGTCTGCCCCGATCGGGCTTCCGGATGAGTCCGCCGGCTCGTCTCACGGTGAGTTCGACCTCTTGTTCGGAGCCCGCGAAGGTGATGAGCTCTCGAGTGCAGCATAGGAGAGCGGGCTCATCCAGTCAGATGCGGAAGCCTCAGCTGGGCTCCCCCCCTCGGGAATGGTTGCCCAGTCACAGGCTGACGCGGAGATGACGGACATGCTTTCCCGGGCAGCCGCGAGCGTCGGGCTAGAGTGGAACCCTCCGCTCTCCCCTGAACCCTCACGGCTCGATGATTGGTTCCTGGGCTCGCTGCGCCACTCACAGCCATGCCCCACCCCAGTTCCTTTCTTCCCGGAAGTGCACGAGGAGCTGACAAGGTCGTGGGAGGCACCTTTTACTGCCTGGTCCCAAACTTTAAGCTCCCCCGCCCTCACTACCTTCGATGGTGGAGCGGCCAAGGGCTATTCGGCAATCCCCCCAGTGGATAAGGCGCTCGCGGTGCACCTATGCCCGCAGAGCGCCGCCACCTGGCGCGGGCGCCCAAAGCTCCCGTCCAAGGCCTGTAGGTTTACATCATCCCTGACGGCTAAAGCCTACGGTGCCGCTGGACAAGCCGCCTCTGCCCTGCACGCCATGGCTCTCCTGCAAGTCCACCAAGCCAAGGTGCTAAAGGAACTGCACGAGGGTTGTTCCACCCCGGGATTGATGCAGGAGCTGCGCTCGGCGACCAACCTTGCGAGTACTGAACCGGGCTTTACACAGACTCCCGTGCAAGATGCTGACACAAAAATGCATTCTAGCGAGTGTCCGACATCAAGATTTGTTCGCGGCAGTAGACCTGAAGGACGCGTACTTACACATCTCGATTCTACCTCGACACAGACCCTTCCTGTGGTTTGCATTCGAGGGTCGGGCGTATCAGCACAAGGTCCTCCCTTTCGGCCTGTCCTTGTCCCCTTGCATCTTCACAAAGGTCGCAGAGGCAGCCCTTGCCCCGTTAAGGGAAGTGGGCATTTGCATCCTCAACTATCTCAATGATTGGCTAATCCTAGCTCACTCTCGGGATGTGTTGTGTGCACACAGGGACCTGGTGCTCTCGCACCTCAGCCGACTAGGGCTTCGGGTCAACTGGGGAAAGAGCAAGCTCCTCTCGGTTCAGAGCATCTCTTTTCTCGGCTTGGAGTTGGACTCAGTCTTGATGACCCTCATGAACGAGCGCGCACAGTCACTGCTGACCTGTTTGAAGGCGTTCAGACAAAAGACAGCGGTTCCACTGAAACTGTTTCAGAGGCTCCTGGGGCATATGGCATCCTCAGCGATGGCCACTCCACTTGGGTTGATGCATATGAGACCGCTTCAGCACTGGCTCCAGACTCGAGTCCCGAGATGGGCATGGCGCCGCGGGACACATCGCATGGCCATCACGCTGGTCTGTCACTACCTCTTCAGCCCTTGGACCGTCCTCACATTTCTACGGGTAGGCGTTCCCCTAGGACAGGTCTCCAGGTGCGTATAAACTGCCTTGAGTTGTTGGCAATTCTGCTCGCCCTGCGGAGGTTTTGCCCATTGATCCAGGGCAAGCATTTGTTAGTTCGGACAGACAACATGGCAACGGTAGCATACATCAACTGTCAAGGCGGTTTATGCTCCCGTTGTATGTCACAACTCACCCGCCGTCTCCTCCTCTGGAGTCAGCAGCACCTCAAGTCGCTGCGAGCCGCTCACATCCCGGGCGACCTCAACACTGCAGCTGACACGCTGTCATGACAGGTTACCCTCAGGGGAGAGTGGAGACTCCACCCTCAGGTGGTCCAGCTGATTTGGAGTGGATTCGGGCAGGCACAGGTAGACCTGTTCGCTTCCCAAGAATCCTCCCACTGCCCGCAATGGTACGCCCTGACCAAGGCACCTCTCGATATAGACGCGATGGCACACAGCTGGCCCCCTGGACTACGCAAATATGCTTTTTCCCCAGTGAGCCTACTTGCACAGACCCTGTGCAAGGTCAGGGAGGATGAGGAGCTGGTCATCCTGGTAGCACCCTACTGGCCCACCCAGACGTGGATCTCGGACCTCACTCTCCTCACGAGAGGACCTTCTTTCTCAGGGGCAGGGCACCATCTGGCACCTGCGACCAGACCTCTGGAATCTCCATTTCAGGCGCCTGGACGGGACGTGGGAGACTACGCGATAGACACGATCACTCAGACTAGGGCCCCCTCTACGAGGCGCCTGTATGCCTTGAAGTGGCGTCTGTTCGCTAAGTGGTGTTCTTCCTGACACGAAGGCCCCCAGAGATGCACAGTCGGATTGGTGCTTTCCTTCCTGCAGGAGAGGTTGGAAAGGCGGCTGTCCCCCTCCACCTTGAAAGTGTATGTAGCCGCTATAGCGGCACACCACGACACAGGACGGTAAGTCCTTAGGGAAGCACGACCTGATCATCAGGTTCCCTCATGGGATCTCTCTGTAGTTCTTCAGGGTCTACAGGGAGCCCCCTTTGAGCCCCTGCAGTCAGCTGAACTTAAGGCACTCTCTTTGAAGACTGCCCTCCTGACTGCGCTCACTTCCATCAAGAGGGTAGGAGACCTGCAAGCATTCTCTATCAGTGAAACCTGCCTGGAGTTCGGTCCGGGCTATTCTTCACGTAACACATTTCGGCCAGTTGTGGCATTTCGTATAGTGACCCCTAGTGTCACTACATCGACACAACATCGAGTGATTGACAGATAGGGAACATCCTGGTTATTTGCATAACCTCCGTTCCCTGATGGAGGGAATGAGACGTTGTGTCCCTCCTGCCACAACACTGGACTACCCGCTGAAATGGCCAGGACCGTGTCTCGGCTCCTCAGCACAAAACCTGAATGAGTGGTTGCATACCAGCTCCTTTTATACCCGTATGTTCGGGGGAGTGGTATGCAAATACCACTTGCCAATTTTCATTGGCCTTTTTTCAAAGACCAGAGGTGTTTCGGGCTCCCAAGAGTGACCCCTAGTGTCACTACATCAACACAATGTCTCATTCCCTCCATCAGGGAACGGAGGTTACACAAGTAACCAGGATGATTTTTTCACTTGTTTTGACTATAAAAAAGACAAAATACACATGTTAAAAATACATTCTCTGAAAAACCTAAATATCTTATGCAGTGTTGTTTCTAAAACAAGATAAATCAAATTGATCTTGTTTTTAGATATTTTTACAGGAAAGAATAACATTTTTGCCCTAATATCAAAGGTCTTACTAGAAAAAAGAAATTATGATCTAACGTGAATTTTCTTGATAAAAAAAATATGATCGTGCCTGGTAACATGCATGTAAAATGGCTAGAAATAGCATTTTCACTTAGCGTAAAGCTGACAATTTACACAAGGTTTATTTCTATTTCTTCTGCTCCAAACTTACTTCAAACTTACTTCTCTGTCTGCTCATCTGAATGTAACACATCATAAGAAAGTGTTTCACCGCTGTTCAAATAAATGCACTTTGGATCACTTCATTTATATGTATAAATGTTTTCCATCTGAAAGGACTAAATATTAAATGAAACAAATGACAATAAAATGCAAAGTAATCTCTTCAGTAATCAAAATACTTTTTAAATGTAACTGTAATCTAATTACTAATGATTTAAATTGTAAATGTTATCTTAAAATGTAAATCTTATATTTTGTATTTTAAATACGTATTCCTATTACATGTATTCCATTATTTCTTTTCCTAAATTAAGTTTTTGAATCAGTGAATGTAAAACCAGGTTTTGTCAGTTAGTGCAAATTGTCCCTTCATTTACCTATGCATTTGTCTTCTGGATTTTGGGAAATAATTATGTAACATTCTAAAATAATGTAATCAAATTTTATGACCAAATATTAAGCATATTATTAGGATATATTAACAGAACATGTTGTACCTTCCCATCAGCCTGCTGTTTACTGGCAGAGATTTCCTTCACAAGTTTGGGAATTTGTCTTTGGAATAAATACACAAGTATCGTCACATTAAAAGATCTTTTTAATTATACTTTGGCTGTATTATTGTTGTTTTGATAACGCAAGAGCTGTATGGTTTGCTTCTGCTTAAAAATCATAATTTAATAGAGCATCAGCACAATACAAAGAAATTAAAGCTGTTTCAGCTAGTGAGCTGCCTACCAAAGCAGCATTTATAAGGGTCATGACATGAAGAATCAAATTTTCCATGAAATTTTGACATACTGTAAAAGAGGACATTGTACTATGAAAACATATTGTAAGTTTCAGAACTCAAAACTTCCTCTTCAGCTCAAATAGAGCATTTATTGTTTCCACCTTGCAAAAACAACTTGTTTTGAAATCGGCCACATAGTGATATTACAATGTGGTGTTCATTTGAATAGCCCCGCCTCCACAATATAGGCAATCACTGCAGTGACAGCAAGAGCATCTGAGATACATCAATACTGAAAGAGGTACTAATTTCACTGTATTTTGCTTTTAACTAATGAAAACTTTAACGTCATTTAAAGTTAATGTGTTCCGGGTTATGGAAAAACTGTGGAAAAGAGGCGTTTGCTCTGTAAAGATGTTAGACAACCATAATAGTGGGCGTGTCTAAAAGGTGAGGTACACAGAAACTGCGCTTTTCAGACAGAGGGCCAGAAACAGGGTGGAAAAAGGTAATGTAATACAACATTATGACTGTCAAAGTAGTAATGTAAAAACTTAAATTAACGAGGCCTTTGAACTGCTCTAAAGTCATAAGTGCAACTTAAATGTATCTTTCTTGTATGTTTTACAGTTTATCAGAGAATTGGAAAGCCATAGCCAGAAGCAAGACTTTGGGTGTGCCAAGAGAAAACTGTGTGCAAGAACTGAAGCACAATAAAGTGAAATTTTGTGTAACTTTAACAACAATTGCCATTCACAAATGTAACCATTGTTAGCACTAAATTTATTTAGCCACGCATTACAATATAATGAATTAGCCTAAACAAATTAAAGGAATAGTTCACCCAAAAATGAAAATTTGCTGATAATTTACTCACCCTCAGGCCATCCAAGATTTATTCCAAAGACAAATTCCCAAACTTGTGAAGGAAATCTCTGCCTGTAAACAGCAGGCTGACGGGAAGGTACAGTGTGTCTTTACAGTTATTACAGCGCCCAAACATTCCCAGTCTCCACTTACAGATTCTCTCTTTTGAGATCCCTCATGTCAGGAGTTTCATGCCCATGTGATATTTCACCTCTATTAGCAGATTACAATTGGAGCCCTATCACAGCTCATGAAAAAGATGCCAGCCATCCGCAAGCAGGTGTCTCAGGTAATCAAGCCTTTTTTATGCCCTGAGAGGCATAGTATCACATAACATCTTTTACTGCTGAAGATTTGTTTGCCGTGAGATAGTGTTTGATCTTGTATTCAAGGTAAACATTTTCTAAAATTCTGTGGAAGGCAATTTTACATTTCCTGTTGTTTCTCACAGAAATATGTCCACTTAAGTCTAGCCAAGGATTTGATGGGTCATTTCCAGAAGAATGTAGAAAAACATTCCACATGGTGAAGCTTTGGTTCTGGGGTTTAACAATAAAAGTGACCTGATGTCCCATGGCACATGAGAGAGAGTTTGGGGCCAGTTGATTGAACTGTCTCTTGCTCTATCGGGTAGGGGTGTAACGATCCATCAATCTGGATCGATGCATCGATCCAATAACCAACGATCCGATGTTATCAATACAATGCATAAATATCGATATAGAATTTTTTTTAAGATGTACCTTTATTTTAATACTCTCATGTCAGCCACATCCGTACGCATTTCCGTCAGGCAATGAAGCAACCTTATTACATTAATTTCACTTTATGAGTGCTAAATATGCTTTTCATTTGGGACAAGGATGTGCACAGGGTCTGTGAAGCCAAATTGCGCTCTGCTATCCATGCACGTGCATCAACCGAGCTTCAAGCGAAACGGGAGATCCAGACCAGGATCAGTGCGAGCATGTCAACCGGGCACTCCTTAAAATGTGAACTCTCATGACAAACGCAGAGCAGCTCACATGCATGATTAATTCTGGCTTCCATCGATATTGTTGCGCATGTGACCCATTTGAATTTTACATGAGAGTTTGCTATTTAAAAGTACCATGGAGAGGTTCAACCATGTGAAACATCTTGACAACACCGACATTCTGAACAGCACTAACAAGGGAAAGAGAAAAACCTGCTCAGCTTCAGCATCAGTTATAAGACTTTACACATCTACACATCAACACCCTTACTTACATTTATCCAGTTAACCATAACAGAATTTTTTATTACAACTGTGGAAGTTGTAGCCAAGAAAACCACGGATAACACGGATAGTTGGAAACAAGTCATGTGTATGTAAGTACTTTAAACTAGATTAAACTGAAAAATTAGCTGTCATCAAATGAGTGATGATCACTTGTGTGTGACGTTATTTTTTAGATTATTATCTACATTTGTTTTTCAACATTTGAAGTACCTTATTTTGTTGTGGATGTCATAATGTGGATACTAAATTTGCACTTTTCAGAGAACTCAATAAAATATTCAAATTATATTTTGGTTGCATTTGAGGGCAAAAAAATTGTAATTGACTGTGAAAAATAAGCACATAATATCGGAATATCGATTGCAGGGCCCTGAATCTAATCAAATCTAAATCGTATCGTGGCAGACTTTGAAGTATGGCAAATGTCGGATCATAGGCCAAGAACATCGATATAAGATCGTATCGTGAATAAACGTCCGATTTACACCCGTACTATCGGGCTAGTGCTACTCGATATGAAAGATCGGAAAAAATTACGTACTTGACCTTTAAACATTTTGTTTTGTGTGATGTGTTGTGCTGCTGATTTAGGATTTTAACAAAGTCAGGCATGAATAAGTTTGAGTTTTTAGTGAAACTAGATCTTAAAACTGAAGTGTGTAATTTTTGTGCAACTAAACGGATTTTCAAAAATAAACATTGTTTTCAAAACAGCTTTCTGAAAAAATCCCCCATCTTCCATGGTCAAACAAACAGATAGTCCCGCCCACAACTCACGCTATGGGTCAATTCAATGTTGTTGTGTCTCAATAGATGGGTTACTTTAAAACAAACAGAGGAATTTTCATAGCGCCGCAGAGACCGTGTTCACAGTTTCAAGAAAATTTAGTTATGGCTAATAGCTTACTTATAGTTGTCTGTGCATATTAAAGGGATAGTTCACCCAAAAATGAAAATTCTCTCATTATTTACTCACCCTCATGATATCCCAGGTGTGTATGACTTTCTTTCTTCACCAGAACACATTTGAAGAAAATTAGAAAAATATCTTAGCTATGTAGGTTCTTAAACTGCAAGTGGATGGTGATCTGATTTTTGAAGCTCAAAATCACAGACAGTCAGCATAAACGTCATCGATATGAATCCAGCGGTTAAATTAATGTCTTCTAAAGCAACACGATCACTTTTGGTGTGAAAATGATAAATATTTAAGTACTTTTTTAACTCTAAATCATCGCTTCCGATCAGGTACACGCATGTGACGTAATCGTATTGGCATTTGAAACACACGAGAACTGACACACGTGAGTCACAGCCGGAAGAACAGCGCTGTTTACAAGTGAGGAGGAGGAAGGCTGTACAGTAGCTTGACTGGTTTTGGTTTAGATCTGTCTTTATCTGTTTCTTTACTCACAATGATGCGTTTGTGTGCTTATCCTGGATGTCTCAACTGAGAGGAGAATGTGAGATTACATCCTTATCATGGCAACGTGAAAACGTCACACGAGAGACTGCTTGATTTCCACCCTCTTGTGAAGCATTGGATTATAGTTAAAAAGTACTTAAATATTGATCTTTTTCGCACCAAAAGTGATTGTGTTGCTTTAGAAGACATTAATTTAACATGTTGGGTGTTTAACATAGTCATGTTGATGAGTTACGTTATAGTTCACAGTGTACATTTTAAATTTGTATTTTAGTCATAATTTTTTCTTTTGCCTTTTATATTTAGTCAGTGTTTCATCATGTCATATTCATTAATTTTACTAAATTTTAATCTGACTAAAATTGCAAATAATGTTACTCAACAAAAACTAAATTTTCAGTTTTTTATTTTTTTGCAGAATAATGTGCAAAATGACAAAATCATGTATCAAACTGTAACAGACCAAAGTTTATTTTGAAAAAATGTATAAGCTATTTGCAATTATTTAAACATGTATCAAACATATTAAAGATGAATCTGTTTAATATGCAAGATTAAACAATATGAGAAAAGTGCCCTAAAAACCTGAGCTTCTGAAATAATAGCATATAATAAATATACTGAAGATTTAGCTACTTGTAGGAGTGACTCTGTTGTGAATATCTCACGCTTAAACAGTTTAGGATATTGCGTTACGTGTTGCACGTTTTTAAGAAAACGTCCTGGTTCGCTTATGTTTTCCTCTTTTGTAAGTCGCTTTGGATAAAAGCGTCTGCCAAATGAATAAATGTAAATGTAAATGTACTTGAGTAACCTCCGTTCCCTGATGGAGGGAACGAGACGTTGTGTCGATGTAGTGACACTAGGGGTCACTCTTGGGAGCCCAAAACAACTCTGGTCTTTGATAAAAGGCCAATGAAAATTGGCGAGTGGTATTTGCATACCACTCCCCCGAACATATGGGTATAAAAGGAGCTGGCATGCAACCACTCATTCAGGTTTTGTGCTGAGGAGCCGAGACAAGGTCCTGTCCATTTCAGCTGGTAGTCCAGCGTTGTGGTAGGAGGGACACAACGTCTCGTTCCCTCCATCAGGGAACGGAGGATACGCAAGTAACCAGGACATTCCCTATCTGTCACTCACTTGACGTTGTGTCGATGTAGTGACACTAGGGGTCCCTATACGAAACGCCACAACTGGCTGAACTGTGTTACGTGAACTGGCGGTGTGTGACGGGCAGACCACTGTGTGCCTCGTAGCCAGCGCACCAGGCCGACACAACGGCCCCAAAAAAAGAGTTAATCAACTGGGGCCACCAGGTCTACATCGGGGGGTGTCCCTCCCAAGGGGAAGACACCGTGAAGACCACACCCCGCCCAGAGAGAGGGGTGGGGTGGGGGTATTTTTGAGTGGAAATATGTCACATGGTCTTGCCGAGCTTTGTCGGAAGTATGTCATGTGAAGAAGTCCCATGGTAGGTCCTACCCTATGGGGGAGGTGTTTCTACAAACATGGTGACTGGGGCAGAGGGGCCTCTGCCCAAGGAAGACGCAGTTTACCAACAGGGAAATGAATTAGTAGAAGTTATACGTCGCATGGGGTTACCTATGGGGAACCAACACATGCGGAGCACCTACCCTTGCACAGGGTCTTTGCAAGTAGGCTCACTGTGGGAAACGCATTTTGCATAGTCCAGGGGGCCAGCTGTGTGCCAGTGCGTCTATACCGAGAGGTGCCTCGGTCAGGGCGTACCAGAGCGGGCAGTGTGAGGATTCTTGGGAAGTGAACAGGTCTACCTGTGCCTGCCCGAATCCACTCCAAATCAGCTGGACCACCTGAGGGTGGAGTCTCCACTCTCCCCTGAGGGTAACCTGTTGTGACAGTGCGTCCACTGCAGTGTTAAGGTCGCCCGGGATGTGAGTGGCCCGCAGCGACTTGAGGTGCTGCTGACTCCAGAGGAGGAGACAGCGGGCGAGTTGTGACATACAATGGGAGCGTAAACTGCCTTGACGGTTGATGTATGCCACTGTTGCCATGTTGTCTGTCCGAACTAACACATGCTTGCCCTGGATCAACGGCCGAAACCTCCGCAGGGCGAGCAGAATTGCCAACAACTCGAGGCAGTTGATGTGCCAACGCAGCCGCAGGCCCGTCCAGGAGCCGGCGGCTGCGTGCCCGTTGCATACAGCACCCCAGCCCGTTTTGGAGGCATCTGTCGTAACCATGACGTGCCTGGAGACCTGCTCTAGGGGAACGCCTGCCCGTAGAAATGTGAAGTTGGTCCAAGGGCTGAAGAGGTGGTGACAGACCAGCGTGATGGCCACGTGATGTGTCCTGCAGCGCCATGCCCATCTCGGGACTCGAGTCTGGAGCCAGTGCTGAAGCGGTCTCATATGCATCAACCCGAGCGGAGTGGCCACCGCTGAGGATGCCGTATGCCCCAGGAGCCTCTGAAACATTTTCAGTGGAACCGCTGTCTTCTGTCTGAACACCTTCAAACAGGTCAGCACCGACTGTGCACGCCCAGTTGACCCGAAGCCCTAGTCGGCTGAGGTGCGAGCACCAGGTCCCTGTGTGCACACAACACATCCCGAGAGTGAGCTAGGATTAGCCAATCGTTGAGATTTTTGAGGATGCGAATGCCCACTTCCCTTAACGGGGCAAGGGCTGCCTCTGCGATCTTCGTGAATACGCAAGGGGAGAAGGACAGGCCGAATGGGAGGACCTTGTACTGATCTGCTCTTTTAGAGAAATATACTCTTTTTTTTTAGAATATACTCTTTTATTTCTGGCAAAGCACCCAGGGGCATTCTCTGCAGTGCACCAGTGCAGAGGGGGGAGAAGCCGCTGAAATGCGCCGTCAGATACAGCAGATGTGAATGAACAGCCGTGGGAATTCAGCTCAATGAGCATCGACCATTCGGCTCCGAAGAGAAAATCTGAATGAGTGGTTGCAGACCAGCTCCTTTTATACCCGTATGTTCGGGGGAGTGGTATGCAAATACCACTCGCCAATTTTCATTGGACTTTTATCAAAGACCAGAGATGTTTCGGGCTCCCAAGAGTGACCCCTAGTGTCACTACATCGACACAACATCGAGTGAGTGACAGATAGGGAACAGTGTATTTACACATTCTGATTTGCGGTAACAGTTCAAGTTCACCTATTCGTTGGCTTCATTGTCTGTGCAGATGTAAGTTTCAATATGTTTATGTTGTGAATATAGCTGATTAATCTGAAGTAATTAACCCATTAGTAAAGTTCATTGTACAGGGGTTGAGCTCTCACAGCTCAAGAGGGGTAATCCTGAACATACTATGACTGGATTGTTTAATTAATTCTTTCTAGGCTCTTCTGGTCAGAGTATGTCTCACTTTGTCTCCTTGTGTCACTGATTGCTGTTTTGTACATAGGATCTGGCTGTAGGTGCAGATGCTAAAGGTCAGAAGGTTAAGGACCCCATGAGGACATTACTTCCTGTGTTGTTACACCCCCATGAAACCCCTGATAAGATCCGTGTCGTTCTACTCTACGTCTTTAGCCTTAACGGCGAATCTTTCTTTGTTCTTGTCATTTGGAAATTGCCAGACATCTTAAAGGTGCACTCAGTCATTTTTTTGTTTGTCATCTTGGGCTTACAGTTACGCCAAGAGGTTGGGATGAAGCATCATTTAAACACATGATTAATGTAACCTAATAGTGAAAATGTCCAATAACAGAGCAGTTACTGACATTAAGCAAGTAGTATTTATTTAGGTGGTCGTGTGATTCTAATATGGCCGCCCCATGAGAGGACCCTAACCATGTAGAATAAAACAGCTTGTATAAGGTTATTGATATGACTGGAGTCTTCATCTCATGTTAGTCCTCATGATTGTATACATGTGTCAAAATTGCTATTCATTTCTTTAGGAGTAGAACTTTTTAATGAAAAAAAAAATCCCTTAGTGCACCTTCAACAACAACAACAACAATAAAAAAGAGGATTAACTGGATGTTATTGTTGTTGTATATTTCAGCTGAAAGTGTGTTTGTGTGTGATGAGCAGGTATGACCGAGGAGAACCTGAATAAACTGATTCAGCATGTGAAGATCGAGGGTGAGAGCGAGTACATCCTGAACTGGAAACATCTGGGAGTTCCCATCATCTCCTCAGTGAGTCCACAGACTTTTGTGATTCATATTGAATTTAGGGATGGGCAATATGTCTTAAATTATATCTAGATATTTTTCAGACTATTGACGATTTTCGATATGTACCTCGCTAATTATGTATTTGCTTTGAAATGGCTCAAAAGTGTTTTTTTAAATCAGCATTTCATCCAAAAAGCCATTGTAGCCAAGTATATTCAATATTTTAAAGGCATTAAATGAAAATCTGTTAAAAAATAATTCGTTTTTCACTAAATAAACAAAAGGCAAAATTAACTTCAATCATTCTCATTTATATGCACATTTATATTTATATTTCATATACAATGATTCATAGTACTTTATTTACTTTCATATGTTTTTACTAATACATTTTTCTAAATGAACAAGGTGTTCAAAGCTACTTCACTGACTTATTTTTGAAACCCAGTTGAACATTGCATACTACAAAATTATTCACCTTATTCACGCTAGAGCCATCTTTGATTTGTAATGGGAATGAAAATGAGACTGTGAGGGATAGACTTACCATCTCTTCAATGGCACGAATGATATAAAGCTGTATAAAGCTCCTAGATCACTGAGGAAGGCCATGAGGTCGAAACGTCTGTTTTCTCCTGTTCTGTGAGATATAAAATAAAATGTAAAGACATTGAGAAAATGGAGTACAGATCATTTTGTTGTTACTTTAAAGTTTATAGATCTATGCATCCTGAACTAGTAGAGCGCAGTGATTCCATTTCTTTGATTAGATTTGTGTTACACAAAAATAATATATTTCTGTCCTATTTACTTCAACTTCACAAGGAGCTTTTATTTCGTCATAGAAAAGGCAAGGTGTACTTGACAGTTTACAATGTTCTGCATTTCCTGAAACGCTGTACTCTCCTCCTTTTCAGTTATACGATGCCGCGTTTGTCAAATTGTATAATAACTTGTAGCGGTTACTAAAGTTTGGAATTGTGCGAATGCTAGAACCTGCATTACTTTTATTTCACAATGCACGTGAACTGATCTGAGAGCACCGCCATGTGCATGCACACAGATCAGCGCACCACCTGTTTGTTCTGAATTGCACACAGAGTATGTTTATCTGTCTTTAAATTGCAGCCTTTGGTGGATTAATACTCACATATGACCAGCTTGCCATTTTGATGTTATTTTTATTAATTGTGCAGCCCTGAAGGATCGTGAAATTAGTTTACTTTATGAAACTTAATGGCCAAATAAAATCACATTAAAATAATTGTGATATTCACAGTATTGGTTAAATTTCCATTGTCAGCAAAAATAACGCGATTATATCGTTAATATTCAACATATCGCCCAGCCCTAATTGTACTGCAGTTTTTGTACATTTACATTTATTAATTTAGCATACGCTTTTATCCCAAGTGACTTACAAATAAGCAATACAAGCTACATTTGTAGCCTGTGCCTTTAAAAATAGGGAAGATGCTGTCTGTTTTTTTTGTCAGTATTGAAAGTAGGATTGTCACAATACCAAAATTCCAATCGTCAATACATATACCAATACAATGCATTTATAATGCATTGTACAATACTTCCAATACAATCTACAGTTATTGAAAAGTTTATTATAATAACGGATACTCCACAATGAGTTTGGTAGAGGTAGAAGTTCATACATTACGGCCAACTCAGTGAAAAAACAATCAGAAACTGCCCTCTTTCTGCTTTTTACTAATACTGTAAAATGAATAGTGTCATTTAATTTTTGTATTTTTGTATCAACTTGGTAGAAAAGTAATTTTGGCATTCTTAAATGAAAGTATAAACTATAGGTAATAAGTGATAAGTGCTGTTAAAATAAGTTTCTATTTCAGGAGTTATTCATTTTTATTTTCGTCTTCATTTCTCCTCACAACAGTCAAGTCTGTTTTCATTTCGTAAACAATCCCAGCGAGATCGTTCAGACGAAGAGACTTATAAAGTGTCTCGTTGGACACCTGTCATCAAAGATGTGATGGAGGTGGGTTACACTCACTCATAAACATCAGACACCTGCAGTCACCATGTTTTACTTTGTTGAGACACTTAAGTTTCTGTGATCCAGTAAACGGACCTCTATGAAACCTGATGAAATCCTTGATTTATCAATCCATAAAACCTTCAAATCCATTTAAAAGATCAGAAATATTAACGGAGTGACATGGAAAGCTCGCAGAGAGCTAAAACAGGTAAAGGGTTTGGTAGGTATTGCAAGAACTGATTGGACAGATAATGTGACACTTAGATCTCAGACCCCACCTCTGTATATGGGCCATCAGTTCTTGATCTATATGAGGTCACTGTATTTTCAAGATTACGGGAAACTCATGCAATATGATGCGTATAGACATTCACACACACACACACACACACACACACAATAGAAATGGATATTGGCTTACGAGTATAATGTGCTGGAATGAGACCACAATACATGCTATATGTGTTGCTTAGGGCCAAAGCCATTAACATATTCTCAGAAATCCAAAGATCAGACTGTTTTACATCCCTGTTAGCAGTAAATGGCACAATAAATACAGCTCAATTACATGCATAATATTTTTCATATGATTATATGATTAGTTGATCTGAAATGGGTCACACAGGTTGTGTGGTTTATGCAGTGCTGTCCAGCAATTGGATCCACTCTGGGCATAGGCTCTGTACTGTGCGGTCGCTTATGCCCACTGGTATTTCTATGGTAAGAACTGGTCCATGCAGCATAGTTCGGTTGGGTTTTGTCACGATAGAGTGAACACTAGAGTGTCACACTAATAACATAGCCATGCCAGACACACGAAACTGGTTTAACAGTAGGACAGTAGTTGGAACATTCACAATTATGTTAGAGTAAATGTAACTTTAATGAAGCCTAGTAAGCAATGATAGGGCTCAACTGTAAGGATTTTTTTTCTGCTGATCCAGTTGGGCCATTAGTTCATATTTGTGTTTTTACTGGCCCCACCACAAAAAAAGAAGAAAAAAAAAGATCTGTTTTATTTATTTATTTATTTATTTATTTATTTTTGTATGCATGTGCCAGGAATAGTATTAATATTTTTAATTAAATGTTACTTTTTCATTACAAAAAAACTAGCTGTGCAATGCAAATCATTACTGATTGGTTTGTTTCAATCCATTCTTTCTGATGCCTTCAAAATTATTGCAAGGTATTCTCGCAGTTGCAGCAAATCCTCATTGAGCCCGTTTACTAGCGTATTTTTTAAAATTCTGACAAAGCAAGAGAACCATGCTTATGTGAGTTTTGAAATGATCAGCTTTGTGTACTTCTAATCTGTGTGTGTGTTTGTGAATGGTAGGACGCAATCGAAAACAAACTGGACGCCAAAGACTGGCCGCATCAGTCTGAATGCCCATCTGCATGGAACGGCTCAGGTAGGGCTGGAAAGTTTCATTCACACTAACAATTTAGTCATCCATCTCAAATCATTTATAAATGTGATATTCATCCTTATGATGAAGCCTGATCCAATCAAACCACAGTTAAAGGGATAGTTCACCCAAAAAATAATTTCAGTCATTGTTTATTCACCCTGTTGTAATAACCCAATATGACTTTCTTTTTCTTAACACAAAGGGAGAAATTGTGAAAAAATGTTGTGCTCAGTGAAGTCATACAATGGCAGTTTATGGTGACCACCTCTTCAAGCTTCAAAAGAATGCAAATGTATTAATCAGAAGTCTAATAGATTATTCTATGTGACTCACGATTGTTTTCAAAACATACGATACGAAATCTGATGTATTATTTAGTGAAACTGTTGACCGATCGTTACTCTCCTCTGCGGGTTCATGAGATTGCACAAGAGCTGCATGAAATAGCGAAATGGGGCATTCAAACGGCAAAATGGGGCGTCCAAGCGAGAACGCGTTTTGTTTATCTTAAAACACATCTGCCACAGAAATATTAACAACAGAACACAACACAGCTACACATAAACCAGAGAACAGAGCTAACTAAATATGTCTGATGAGTTTGTAATCAGAGACTAGATGCATTTTTGTCGATTGCTTGGTTTCTATTTTTGGCATCGTGCCGGGTATCTCCGCCCACTGTGAACTGGCACCGGTCCAAAAACATTCGCTTAACAGTATATTGAAGCCAGCATCTCATGAGCTGGATAAAAACTTGATTTTGGCCAAGAATATTTTCGATGAGGTGTCACTCTCTACAGTCGGAGGTCTGTCACAAATGCTCACTGGTTCAGAATGGAGGAGAGTTGACAGACATTCCTGCCTCCTCTATCTCTCTGTTTGATTGAATACTCTGTTTCAAACAAATAAGTCTGGGCATAGAAATGCATCTGTTATCCCACTACAAACTCATCAGACATATTTAGTTAGTTCAGTTCTCTGGTTTGTGTGCAGTTGTGTTGTGTTCTTTTGTTAGTATCGCTGTGGTGGACCTTTTTTTAGATACACATTAGATACACATACACGGTCAGCAGTTTCACTAATTAATACATTTCCCCAAAGTCTCACCAAACCTCATCGTATGCTTTCATAATAATCATGAGTCTCATGGAATAATTTATTAGACTTCTGAATTATACTTTTGCATGCTTTTGAAGCTTGAAGAAGTGGTCACCATAAACTGTTATTGTATGACATCACTGAGCACAATATGTTTTCACAATTTCTCCCTTTATGTTAAGAAAAAGAAAGTCATATGGGGTTATTACAACACGGGTGAGTAAACAATGACATTTTTGGGTGAACTATCCCTTTAAGATGTTTTTACAGCATGCAGTTGTATATCTTAGTCTAGAGTTGATACAAAAAAATCAACTTGCTGTTCAGAGATTAAAGTGGGCTATCATTGTAACTTTATTATTATTATTATTATATTCATCATTATTTATTAGTGGTAGTAAAGTCGTCATTTTTATTTGTATAGCGCTTTTCACAACACATATCATTTCAAAGCAGCTTTACAGAAAATCATGCATTAACAGAAAATGAAACTGTAATATCTATAAAGTCTTAGAGTGATTATTGTGTAGTTTGATTAAATATGATTTTAAATTGTGTATAAAAATAAATAATAAAATAATTATTGTATTTAGAACTCCAGAGAGAAAGCCGAAGGCGACTGTGGCAAGGAACACAAAACAACTTAAGATGTTGGTTAATGGAGAAAAATAACCTTGGGAGAAACCAGGCTCACTGTGGGGGCCAGTTCCCCTCTGGCTAAACAGCATGAATATAATGCCGATATTAGTTATTTGTGTGCAGTGCAAGTCATGGTTTAAAATGAGTAAACTAAGTGTTAAGGGCCAGTGTTTAAACAAAGATTTTGTATGAACTGTAAGATTAATGACTAATGTCTTTGAAGTTCATCCTGGATTAACTGCAGGAGTTCACATAGATGCATTGTCTTTTGTTAGTTGGCTGATGAAGGCTTTTGTTGGCAATTAATTGATAGTCTATGTATTACATTTTAAAAGTGTAGTCCATCATTAAACCAAGGTGATGCAGGCAAAGATCAGTGACGTGCATCATAGTTCAACCAGCAGGTCATTTCGGTGAGGTCTATTCTAAGTCCAAGGTTAAGGCAGTCTCATATGAAGTATCCCATGTCTTATGGGCATCAGTTCATCCTCTGAAGTCCATCGTAATAGACTGAAGTGATGTCTGGCTGGCACCGGCTGAATTTAGTCATCATCACTCAGTGACACGTTAGCAGTGGAGTCCGACACCAAGCAGGAACGGAGCTGGATCTGGCCGGCTCTGGTATCTCGGGATATGAATCCCAAGGTTGATACAGGGAAACAAATAGAATAATATTAGCATAGATGCCATTCAATTTATTGCAAAGTTATAGATTATGATAAATGTTTCTGGTTCCAGCAGACCTAACTAAAGCAGCCTAATTGTGAGTTGATGGATAAATTAGGCATATACCTGGCTGAATATATGAGTCTTTAGTCTAGACTTAAACTGAGTGAATGTGTCTGCATCTCGAACAGTGTTAAGGAGACTATTCCATAGTTTGGGAGCCAAATAGGAAAAGAATCTACCTCCTTTTGTGGATTTTGATACTCTAGGAACTATTAACAGGCCAGAATTTTGTGATTGTAATGAACGTGATGGAATATAGCATAGTAGAAGGTCACTTAAGTACTGCGGAGCTAAACCATTCAAAGCTTTGTACGCAGTTAACCGAATTTTAAAATACGAAATTTAACAGGTAGCCAATGTAACAATGATAAAATGGGACTAATATGATCATATTTCTTGGTTCTAGTCAGCATGCTGGCTGCTGCATTTTGAACCAATTGAAGTTTATTTATTGAACTTGCAGGAGGTCCTCCCAGTTATGCATTACAATAACCTAGTCTTGAGGTCATGAATGCATTAATTCCTTTTTCGGCATCAGCAACAGAGAGCATGTGTCGTAACTTAGCAATATTTTTGAGATGGAAGAATGTTGTTCTACGAACATTGGAAATTAGATTTTCAAAGGACTGATTGGTATCAAATATAACACCTAAGTTCTTTGCTGTAGAGGACGATGTAACAGTACATCCATTGAGAGTCAAATTATATTTTAGCGGTTTATTTTGAGAGGTTTTTGGTCCAATAATTAGTACCTCTGCAGGGCTCCAGACTGCGACTAAAATGGTCGCAAATGCAACCATAAATAATTGATTGCGATAATAATTTAAAATCTAGTCTCCATTGGTGATTCGGGTTGTGTGTGTTCATGTGCGGTCAGATATCATCTTGTGAGTTATTGAATACATCTTCAGAGCGCGCACCACCAGTGTATCTTGAGCCGCTTTTCACCCATTCTGTTGTGATGAGCTCGCTGCACCGCACGCAACAACAACAAACCCAGTGCGAGAGAGTCATGACCAAATTACTCTTTTGATCTGGGTCTTTTTCATGAATCACCTGAAAAGAACTGGGGGTTCGAACTCAGGTGCTCAGGTTAGCAGTCTGAATCAGAGTCACTTTCTCAGTGAATCATCCATCAGTGTGTTCACAACTGGGAGCGCAGACATTTCAAAATAGGAGTCCAATGTGGATTTCGGGCTTCTTTATAATTAAAAGTCCCACACCACTTCATATATATATATATATGAGATCAAGTTTTTGACACTTAGGACAATTGAGGGACTCATACACAACTATTACACAAGGTGCAAACATTGATGCTCAAGAAGGCAACACACTATTATATGCATACTAAACTTTATGTTAATATCTGCTTATGTAGATTCTGAATGGCAGTACTAAAATTATCTCTTATATTTGTATAAATTATGAAAGGGGTGTAAACATTGATGAGACAAAAGGGGAATGCAAACTTGCGTATATTCTCAACTATATATACTGTTTATTAAACCTCTGATTAATGGGTTATAAGCTGTCTTCCTTCTGCTTTCTATCTTGTTTCTGAACAACAATCTAAATTGAGCAATTATATGATTTGGTGACTAAAGGGGTCAGTTAAGAAGCCAATGGCTCCGAAGTCATTTTTTAGTCTGGAGCCCTGCTCTATTTTGTCGGAATTGAGTAGAAGGAAATTTCTGGTCATCCAATCTTTGATTTCATTGATACACTCTGCTAATTTGGAGAATTGTGAAATTTCGTTGAGTTTCAAAGAAATATAAAGTTGGGTATCGTTGGCATAACAGTGGAAACTTATTCCATGATTCCTGATAATATCTCCCAGGGGAAGCATATACAAGGAGAAAAGCAGAGGCCCTAAAACTGATCCCTGTGGCACTCCATACTTTTGTTTGATTTGACAATTCCTCGTTTACACAGACAAAGTGGTAGCGGTCTGCTAATAGCACCTAAACCATGCTAATGCAAGTCCACAAATGCCTACATAATTCTCAAGCCTATTCAAGAGAATGTTGTGATCCATGGTGTCGAAGGCAGCAGTAAGATCTAAAAGTACTAAAAGAGAAATGCAGCTGCGATCAGATGATGAGAGCAAGTAATTTGTAACTCTAATAAGTGCAGTCTCTGTACTGTAATGGGGCCTAAACCCTGACTGAAATTGTTCATATATATACTATTTCTCTGTAGAAATGAACAGTTGGGAGGATACTACCTTTTCTAGTATTTTTGACATAAATGGGAGATTTGAAATCAGCCTATAATTAGCCAATTGTCCAGGATCATGCTGTGGCTTCTTAATAAACGGTTTGATAACTGCCATTTTGACGTTTCTTGGGACATATCCTAAAGATAGCGAGGAGTTAATAATATTAAGAAGAGGTTCTGAGATTACAGGGAATACCTCTTTTAAGAGCTTAGTTGGTATTGTAATTTCAATTTTATTTTTGTATTTTTTTTAGCCCCACTTCTGTAAGGATGCTTACAGAAGTGGGGATAAAGTATTGTACAGTCAGGCCAAAAACAGACTGACAAAGGAGATTAGAGTGGCTAAAAGAAGCTATACTGAAAAGCTGAAAAACATGTTCTCAGCTAACGACCCTGCATCAGTGTGGAGAGGCCTGAAGGAAATTACCAACTACAAGACACCATCTCCCAACTCTGTAAGGAATCAACAACTGGCTGACAATCTGAATATATTTTACTGTAGATTTGAAAAGCCCAGTCTCACACCCCACACCAGCTCCGACCTTCACATCACACAAACATTTACACCTCCTGCAACCCCCCTCCTCACCTCTCCTGCTACTCAACCTGTACATAGGATCTGTGAAGAGGATGTGTGCTGGGTCTTATGGAAACAGAAGACAAGGAATGCATAGGGCCCAGCTAGTGTTTCACCCACTTGTCTAAAATCCTGTGCTGACAAGCTGGCCCCCATCTTCACACAGATCTTCAACACATCACTGTAGCAGTGTGAAGTTCCCTGGTGCTTCAAACACTCCACCATCATCCACGTCCCAAAGAAAACCAAAATCACAGGACTTAATGACTACAGACCATTGCTCTGACATCTGTGGTCATGAAGTCATTTGAGAGACTGGTGTTATCCCACCTGAAGGACATTACTGGACCCTTTCTATATTGATGACCGCCCCATCACCTAAAATACAGAGTCTGGGGCAAAATGAAATTTGAGTGCCCAGTAAGTCACACATAAAACTCTGAACCTTCAGCAAAATTCTTGGATCTTAATACACCACAATAAAACATGGTGTAAGGGGGTTCACAGTGGAAAGGAGGAGGTGAGAACCGGCTTAATAATATAAATAATAATTTAATAAACAATTTAAACAAAACACACAACCAAAACCACACAGTACAGCTGCCTGCAATTTTCTCTCTCTCTCGAACTGTCGTCCCCGGCCGCCTTTATCCCTCGCGCACCCCATCAGGCTGATTGGGGACCGGGTGTGTCTCATTCCAGCCCAGCCCCGCCCTCCTCGGCTCTACACATGGGTTGTATCTCCAACTTCTGATTGGCATCGCCAGCAGGAGGGTGTGTCTTTAAGACCAAGCCTATACAATCTAGAGGGGGTCCAATAGAATCAATGTAATGTCTTAAGTTGCATAAGGCACACCCTTGCATCTCTAGATGCAGACTTGACGCTATTTAGACTCCTAGCCCACACTCCCTCCTCCAATACCAAGTTTAAATCTTTCTCCCATAATCTCTTGAATTAAAGCTCCATCCCCCAGACTCTGAATTAGCAGGGAGTAATACACTGATGCCTCATGACCTTTTCCAAAAGCAGTAATCACCACTCCCAGAGTATCTTCCGCTTTAGGGGGGTGTATGCTACTCCCAAAAATAGTACAGAGCAGGTGACGCAGCTGTAAATACCTAAAGAACTGAGATCTGGGAATCCCAAAATGTTGAACCAAATTTTCAAAGGATCTCAACACTCCACTCTCATATAGGTCACCGAATGTATAGTAACCTCCCTCACAATCCACTCTGACCAGCAGAAAGGGGACTTATTATTACATAATTTTGGGTTCACCCAAATGCTCGAGGCAACATTTAAATACATTTCCAAATTAAACACTCTGGACACTTTTGTCCATTTTGAGTGCAAATGCGAGATAACGGGGTGTAACTTAACTTCTCCGATTAGTTTGATAGAAAGGCTTTGCAGTGGCGAAATAGGGGCAAGAACTTCCTGTTCAATACAAAACCGGGGAGGGGTTCTCTCAGGTGGAAGTGACCAATGAGCCAAATGTCTGAGACTGAATGCATAATAATAAAACAAAATCTTGGGTAGGCTTATCCCACCTTTGTCAATCGACCTATGCAACTTACTGAAATGTAATCTGGGACGTTTACCATTCCAAATGAATCTATGCTATGCTATCAAATTGCTTGAAATAAGAGAGGGGGACATCTGTAGGGAGAGACTGTAGCAGGTAGCTGAATTTTGGAATACAATTAATTTTAATAACATTAACCTTCCCAACCATAGATAAATGTAATGAAGCCCACCTGCCCACATCGCTCGAAAAACTTTTTTATTAAAGGGTTAAAGTTAACTCTAACTATATCACACAAATTTGCTGGGAATAACAAATACCTAATGCCCTTTTGGGCCACTGGAAGGTGCCCAGCTGAAAATCTGTTACCGGGCAGTACGCTGTCAGAGCCAAAGCTTCAGATTTAAACCAATTAACTCTATATCCCGAGAACTTAGAAAAGGAATTAATAATTTTGTGGAGGCAAGGCATAGATCTAGTAGGGTCAGAGACGAATAATAAAATATAATCTGCGTAAAGCAAAAGCTTATGTGCCACACCTCCCACCACCACCCCTGGAAAATCATCCTCCTTTCTTATCTCAGCTGCCAATGGTTCCAGGGCAAGACAGAACAATAATGGGGAAAGAGGGCAACCCTGCCGGGTGCCCCTATCCAGAGTAAAATAATCTTAAATTAATCCATTCGTTTGTACTGCCGCTACCGGGTGTCTATAAAGTAACTTAATTCAACCAATAAAAGTATTCCCAAACCCATACATTTCCAAAATCTTTAAAAGGTAATCCCATTCTACCATATCAAATGCCTTTTCGGCATCAAGTGACATTCGCCACTGACCACATGATATTGATGAAATGCCTAATGTTATCAGAAGAGCTATGGCCCCGAATAAACCCCAGCTTATCTATATGTATAAGAGATGTCATAACTTTACTTAATCGGTTAGCCAAAATATTTGACAATATTTTAACATCTAGCTGGATCAGGGAAATTGGATGGTAACTCTTACACTCACTTGGATCTTTGTCCTTTTTAAGAATCAGACTGATCAGAGCTTGCATCATGATTGGCGTAAGCTTTCCATTATTTAATGATTCTGTATAAACTTCTAGCAATAGTGGAGCCAGTTCTGTAGCATAAGATCTAAAAAACTCAGCGGCAAAGCCATCTGGCCCCGGAGACTTGCCTGTAGGCAAGGCCTTAATTACCTAGCCAAACTCCTCCAAGGTTATCTCAGAATCAAGAGAATTTATTTGCTCAGCCGTCAGTTTAGGAAGTTCTTATGGTTCCACAAAGTTTCTAATATCTTCATCAATAGACGAAGATGTGGAACTAGAGATCATGATAGAATGGTAGAAAAAACTCTCTCTGTTTTATATATCTATCCAGAAGTTTTCCTGCCTTGTCCTCCAACTCAAAGTATGACTGTCTTGCCCTGAATAGCCAAAACTCCACCTTCTGTGACAAAATAGTAATCAGGTCAATTCTCAGATGCCATCAGATGTCTCGGCACTTTTAATATTCCCTTCCAACTCCACGAGTTCTTGTGCTTTGGATTTTTTGGTGAATGAGGCATACTGTATGATCTGGCCCCTAAGAACCACTATAAGTGTCTTCCAAGCCATGCCCACAGAGGATACTGAGGACCAGTTGGTCTCCATATAAACATTGATTTCAGCCTTTAACATTTGTTGGAATTCAGGATTTTGCAAAAGGGATACATTAAAGCGGCAACTATATGATTTCCTTTTCTCCATATGTGGCAACACCTCTAAACTCACCAAGGCATGATCTGAGACTAAAATGTTTCCAATTAAATAATCAACAACAGATGAAATGATGGACTTAGATATTAAAAAAATCCATTCTAATGTAAATCTTATGGACTGAAAAAAGTTATAGTCCCTACTAGATGGGTTCAAAAGTCTCCAAATATCTGTAAGACCAAGATTTTTACACATCCTGTGAAGCGTCACTGTTGCTCTAGGGGGCTTACACACATTTGCTTCACTATGATCAAGGACTGAGTCCATCAAAAGATTAAAGTCTCCTCCCAAAATTATATCATGATGGGTGCCAGCGGCTTGCAGCATACTTTCAAGATCTATAAAAAAAGCCCTGATCATCAAAGTTAGGTGCGCAGATATTAGCCAAAATAAGACTTTGCCCCTGAATTTCTGCTAAAACAATAATGACTCTTCCTAATTTGTCTGTTTAAGACATTTGAATTGTAGATGCTTACTTATCAGTGTAATGACTCCCCTGCTCTTACTTGAGCCAGCACTAAAGAAAACACGTCCACCCCATATCTTCCCAAATTTTTCAGCTTCATGCAGGGAAATATGTGTTTCTTGAAGAAACACTATACCATATTTCTTACGCTTAAGAAGATTAATACCCTTCCTTCTTTTTATGGGGTGCCCCAACCCATTCACATTCCACGTGGAGAGAGACAATCCGCTCATATTAACATCTGACATTTTGACATATGAGAAAAAATTTAATTATAAAGACCACATTCCAACATTAGAGCACCAATCAAACCCCAAATTTCCCCCCGAACCAACGAGAGCCCCTGCAACAACTTTGCCATCAGATTGCTCAAGTACAGTGTTTCTATACTAATTTTGGTGAGACAGAATTACACAACAAAAGATAATCTATAGAACAAACTCCAGCCAATAGGTGGAATAAACACAAAGAACGTGTAGTTTTATCCACGTAACTGTCCTGAAGGTGTGTTAATCCACAAAACAAACTCCAGCCGCTAGGCGGAACCAGCACAAAAAAAGGCACTCATTTTCCTCGGACAGTCAAGTGAATGTTCATTTAGTCAATCCACTCGGCTGCAATGTGAGTACCACAAAATAATTTACTCCATTGACTTTATGAAGGACATTGATTGCTGTGGACATGTAAATATTTTGCGGCCATCCTTAGCATCTATTCTCAATTTGGTGGGGAACATAATTGCAAAAGCGACCTTCCGTTGATGTAAGAGTTTCTTGCATTCCTTGAATTGATCACGTTTCTCTCTTGTTGAATTTGCAAAGTATGGGAACAAAAAATGCTGTGGTTCTTCCAAGAAAGCCTTCCTTTATACCTCGCCTCATGTAACATGATATCTTTATCGGATGATCTCAGAAATATGGCCAGAATTTATTGAGGCTTGTCTCCCTCAGCGGATTGCCGAGCCGGAACCCTATGAGCTCACTTGATTTCCAGCTTATGGCCTGTTATGTCGAGCAGACTCGGAAAGAGCCCGTCCAGGAATTTCACCATATCTTGACCCTTTTTGGCCTCAGGAATTCCAACAATTCGGATGTTATTCCGCCGACTACGGTTCTCTAAGTCCTCCAACTTCTCCCAGACACGCTCCAAATCCACCTTGGTTGCTAGCGGATTAGCAGATAATTCCCTCTCCGATGACTCCAGATAATCAATCTGTTTCTTGACATCCCCCACTCTTGTAACCACCTCCAATTTGATCGATATACATATTACAGCAAGATCCTCCAAGTCAGCAATGACCTTCGTCAGCATTGCCAACATGTTCAACAATTCTCGCCGAATTTCCTTTACTTCTCCGACCAAATCAGCTCCCTGGCTCTGGGGGTGTCAGCTTGAGCACGTAAGTGTCTTTTAATGTCTCCAGAGCCCGAGGATTTTGAATTCTTTGACATATTGTCTTCCTAGAACAGTTATGGAATAGAGTGTATCGAATCTCACCGGTTTATGACATTAATAGCGTTAAAACTAGCAAAGTGCGCAGAGCTTGCCTGGCGCCATGTGACACTTTATATGATGTTTGTCTTACATTTTTTTGGTTATTTTCAAGTTTTACCTTAATCATATTTTTTCTAGATGATTTAGTGAGGGGTTTGTGTTTGGTAGTTCGGGGAACAGACACAGTCTCTATGTGATATCTAGATGATATAGCCTCTCTGTTGTAGTTTATGTGACCTGTGTGACATCTCAAGGCAGCTAGCAGATGTTCGGATTAGCCAGTTTGTCTGCTTCCTGACCTGGGCCCCAGTTAGTCAAATACTATCACTATTAAGGTTATTAGACAAATTATTAGAGAGCAGAGCGGCACCTTCCCTCTCTAGCAGGTCAGGTCTACTCCAAAATCTCTTCCAATTGTCTACAAATCCTATGCTATTCTTCGCACACCACTCAGACATCCAGCCATTCAGTGACACTAATCTACTATAAACCTCATCACCACAATGAGCAGGGATGGGGGCAGAGTATATTACAGTGTCTGACATAGTTTTTGCAAGTTCACACACCTTTTTAACATTATCTCTAGTGATCCCCGACTGACGAAGCCGGACATTGTTAGTGCTGACATGAATAACAATTTTAGAAAATCTACGTTTAGCATTAGCCAGCACTTGTAAATTTGATCTGATGTCAGACACACGAGCCCCAGAAATGCATTTAACAATAGTGGTTGGAGTCTCTATTTCCACGTTCCTTATAATAGAATCTCCTATAACAAGGGCACTTTCAACATGATTCTCAGTGGGTTCATCACTGAGTGGGGACGCTTTGCCGGTGAGACGTTACCCAAACGCCCTGCTGCGTGTGCTCTTCAGCCGGAACCAAAGTGTATGTGTCACTTGCTGTTCTGCACGCAACCGAAACAGTATCTACCGGCTTCTCTTTCTCACTGACCTCCACTAGCATTCGAATGTGTGCCTCTAACTCATTAACCTTCTCCATCAGCCCGACTAATTCCTTACATTTTCACATGAATCCATCACTGCTGATGGAAGAAGTTATGGTAAACATGTGGCATGCAATGCATGAAGCGATAATATGAGCGGATGCCATGACTTACCGCAATTGTTTGTTGTTCTAGTTGTTATGGTTGTTCTTGAGCAGCGAGGGTTTGAGATCGATCTGAATCTCTCACACAATTTTTTGCTGTTGTTGTGGTGGTTCCTGATCAGCAGAGGTTTGAGATTGATGCAATAATCCATGTAAAACAGAGGAGAAAACAAATGCACGCAGTCAAAATGCGTATAGACGAGGGGAAAAAACGAAAGAAAAAGAAAAGAAATCGTGTGCGTGCAGTAACAAACACGATAGAAAAGCAGAAAAAAATTAAGCATGCGGTAAAAAGGCTTTTTTTAAAAAAGGTAAAAAATCCTTTAAAAGGTTAAAACAATGAACGTAGAGGAATAAGCAATGCTAAGCAGGCTAGCATGCTACAAACAAACACATCACTACAGTAGTAGTACTACTGTGAATATTACATTTTTATATACAGTTGTAATCTATTTTCGTCACAATTTCTTCAAGTTCAGGCATCTAGCTTTTATTTTCAGTTGTGCTTGTATTTTTACGTGAGCTTTTATTTTGACGTGTGTTTTTCATAGAAGCTTCACTTCTCTGGATAAACAGTTCGCTACATTGCCCAATGTGATCGTTAAAGCACAAATGCTGTAATTTAATTATATAAATATGTAGTCTACATTTGCTTCACAGTGCGCTTCACAGTGGTTTGGTGCTCTGCTTTGTCATCTCATACAACGCAAATGATTCTCAATGTCTGTGGAGTTTCCTGTGTTTGAGCGGTCTGTATCACACATTCACTTTAAAGCACACAGCTTGAATGCAGACTAAGATTTCAGCCTTTCACGATGTAATAATCACTCTATGACGTCACGATTTTAATTTGATTAATTGTCCATTTCAGTGTAATAGAAGTAACAGAGAACATGTTAAAATAGGCGTGTGAGTATTTGAAAGCAGTTGTGTGTCATATAGACAGCGTGCGGGTACCGAATTGAGTCGGTCCTCTGTACTACCGGTACTGCGGAAACACTGGTATCGTTGGATCTTTTTTTATTTTGGTATCAACTTGGTACCAAAGAACCGGTACTTTTGACATCACTAGTTCCTACCATCGAAGCAATTCAAGCTTGATGTACCACCATTATGTTTTATGAATATGTAGCAGTAGGGGGCAGTCAGCACGCCAGCTGTACAGTCAACATGCCTCATCAAAAGAACAAGAGCAGCAAGCAACCGAGCACAACAATGCAGGGCTCTAGAGACACATTTTCAAAGTTTCAAATTACAATTAACTTGAAACTTATCTTAAAACACAAACAACATTTGTGACTTGAGATGCTGAAAATTAGTGACATGCAATGCAGCTAAAATGAAACGCTCAAAAGGGTCTGTCTGACACATGAGTACAAAGACCAACAATGAAAAATAGTTCAGATGGAATCAGGCCAATAATAGGGTTATGTTCAATGATATTGAAATGAAACCAGTGCTTTTGTATTGTTTAAATGGTTCACATTTCTTCTGCTACAATATTTGTATATGATGTAATGTATTTGAATTATCTGCACTATAACATTTATTATATATATTATTATATTTAAATCTTCACTAAATTATCTTTATTTGGGGGCCTTTCTCAGTAAATATTGGTATGCGATTAATTCTATTAAAAGCATTTAATCGATTGACAGCCCTAATTTAAATATTTTTTTAAATTATTATAATTTATTGTTATTATTGTTATTATTATTATATATGTGGGTCAATTTTGGTCATTGTTTCATTTTCTGTTCAGCTGGGCCCTCAGAGTTGTGAGGTAAGAAAAGGGTATAGATTTGGCCTTTGGGCTATTGTGTTTTTTTTTTTTTTGCCTTGTGCACATTGTAGAGGTCTGCAAGGTTATTAAGCTGAAGCCCAAACCACACCTGCAGAAACGAGCCGTAACTGTCATAATTTATAGGGACATTCACACTGACAGCAGCCATTGGTGATGCAACTAAGCTGAGCTGAGTTCAACTTTATGAAAATGCCCAGCAACGCAATGTGGCGACTACCAGTGGGAGTGCAGACAGTGAAGTTCACATCATGATCTGCCTGATATTGTACAGTTGGATACGGCTGTTGATTAGAAACGCCTACTAGCAACCAGCGGCACAGAGACCATGCAACCTCCAGCATTTTAATCACTGTCAGTGTAAGTTGCCCTTAGAAGTGAATGTATCTGAACACAAAATTACTTAGTCAGAAGTTTACATACACCTTAGCCAAATATATTTAAACTCAGTTTTTCACAGTTCCTGACATTTAATCGGAGAAAACATTCCCTGTCTTAGTTCAGTTAGTCTCTGTTTTAAGAACGTGAAATGTCAGAATAATAGTAGAGAGAATGATATATTTCAGCTTTTATTTCTTTCATCACATTTCTAGTGGGTCAGAAGTTTACATACACTATGTTAATATTTGGTAGCATTGCCTTTAAATTGTTTAACTTGGGTCAAACTTTTTGGGTAGCCTTCCTCATGATGCCATCTATTTTGTGAAGTCCACCAGTTCCTCCTGCAGCAAAGCACCCCCACAACATGCTGCTGCCACCCCCATGCTTCACGGTTAGGATGGTGTTCAGCGGCTTGCAAGCCTCACCATTTTTCCTCCAAACATAACAATCGTCATTATGGCCAAACAGTATAATTTTTGTTACATTAGACCAGAGGACATTTCTCCAAAAGTAAGATCTTTGTCCCCATGTGCACTTGCAAACTGTAGTCTGGCTTTTTTATGGCAGTTCTGGAGCAGTGGCTTCTTCCTTGCTGAGCAGCTTTCAGGTTATGTCAATATAGGACTCGTTTTACTGTGTATATAGATAGTTGTCTACCTGTTTCCTCCAGCATCTTCACAAGGTCATTTGCTGTTGTTCTGGGATTGATTTGCACTATTCACACCAAAATACACTCATCTCTAGGAGACAGAATGAGTCTCCTTCCTGAGCGGTATGTTGGCTGCATGGTCCCATGGTGTTAATACTTATGTACTATTGTTTGTAAAGATTAATGTGGTGCCTTCAGGTGTTTGGAAATTGCTCCCAAGGATGAACCAGACTTGTGGAGGTCCACAATTTTATTTCTGAGGTCTTAGCTGATTTCTTTTGATTTTCCCATGATGTCAAGCAAAGAGATACGGAGTTTGAAGTTAGGCCTTAAAATACATCCACAGGTAGCTAATTGGCTAACTGTCTAAAGGCTTGACATGATTTTCTGGAATTTTCCAAGCTGCTTAAAACCACAGTTATTTTAGTGTATGTAAACTTCTGACCCATTGGAATTGTGATATAGTCAATTAAAAGTGAAACAATCGGTCTTTAAACAGTTGTTGGAAAAATTATGTGTCATGCACAAAGTAGATTTGCCAAAACTATAGTTTGCTAATATTAAATCTGTGGAATGGTTAAAAAATGAGTTTTAATGGCTTCAACCTAAATGTAAATTTCTGACTTCAACTGTACTCTTATTTACTCTGAGGCCATTGACATGGACACATGTTTTCTTCATCCATTGTCAACAGCTCAATTCAAATATAAATCATTCATATAATAATAGTTTATCTTATTACAAATGTGCACTTAGTGCCAACCTGAAGAAATACATTATTGTGCAAAATTTAGGCACTTGTGAAAAATGCTGTAAAGTGAGAATGTTGTCAGAAATAATGTAAACATAAAACAGTGAACCTGTAACGTATACTCAGACTCAAGGATGATGTTTGAACCCAAGCAGGTATTTATTGACACACAAAGACAACAGGTAAGTGATGACGTGACAGTACTGGGTTGCAGTGGTGATAGTTTACATGATGAAGACTAATGCTAATAGAGATGGTGACTTTCCTTGAGGTGGAGGGTTTGCAACAACTAAGCTTGCGTTGAGGAGATGGACACTGGAGCGGAAACATTTGGAGTGGAAAAGTCACTGGAGAGGAATCATTATGGTGTTTAACACTGACAATACACAATGTTGAGACCAGACACAGAATGGAAGGGGAGTGAGGTTTATATAGAGGGGTTGATTGATGCAATGATTGGAGGCAGGTGTGGGTGATCAGTACTCAGAAGAGTGAGAGGGTTGAGTGAAATTGGCAGGTGGATCAGAAGGATCCGTGACAGAACCTAAATAAAACAAAACTTATATTTGGTGTAGAGCACCCTATGCCTTTTAAAACACCACCAGTTTTCCTAGGTACACTTGTGCACCGTTTTTCAAAGTTGTTCTGAGCATCTTAGAGAACTTGCCACAGTTCAGTGTATTTAGGCTGTCTCAGTTGCTTCTGCCTCTTTATACCATCATATCATCTGTTGCAGGACTCCTCTTCCTACTTCTTTTCTATTTGCAAAAGCAATGTTTAGAAATCTAAAATTCATATATCCTATTGACACACTAAAGCAGATACAGATGTAAAATAACCATCTTAAGACTTGTTTTTTATAAACCAATGTGCTGAATACTTTTGCACATTACTGTGCATAAAGACATTTTTTATTATTCCCGTGTCAGTGCCCGGCAGAAGAAGGGCAGCTCTCCAGATGATCTCAGGAGCGGCTTGCGCCTCATCATCTTTGTTCTGGGTGGGGTCAGCTACTCAGAAATGCGCTGTGCTTATGAAGTCACACAGTCTACTAAATCCTGTGAAGTCATCTTTGGTTAAGTGTCCATACAAGAGCTCACTGAGTTGGTTTACTGAGACAGAGGCTCTGTTCCAAAACCATGTGAGCTGCCTCAATATGTCCTGCCTATATAGGCAGCTGTCTTCTATGGCAGCATCCTACCTGAAACGATGCCTCATAAGAGAGCGATTTGGAACGCTCTACATAGGCGGCAGCTCCGCGCGTCAGCAGCACGTGTGAGACTCGACTCGCAACTGATTTCAATACAGGTGACGCAATATAAATGACGCAATCCTCTAATGAGCATAAATATGCACAGCACACACACATTTTGGGTAAAATATTGTTTTTGTATTATATTAAACTTTTATTTATTATCTAAATTTCTCTCGCTTCGTCTGCCATCTTGGATTTATTTTTCCGTGGAGCTCATCCCGGTGTATTCTGGGATCACCTACCCGGGGAAGGAGACATACGATGCTACCTTAGAATTTGGCCAAAACGAGATATCTTAGTTGGCAGCATAATTAAGATACCTACCTTTTGGTACAGCCTTAGCGTAGGGAGTGTGCCTGTGATGTCTTAAAGTGCTGTCTCCGGAGGAAGCTCTCAAAGATTTGGAACAGACCCCTAGTGTGCTTTCTGAGGCAGCATCCCAACTGTAATGGAACCTTATAAGTAACTTATAAGTAACCAAATATTGCGGTCACAGTCAGGCACTTACAATGGAAGTGAAAGGGGCCAATCCATAAATGTTAAAATACTCACTGTTTCAAAAGTATAGTCACAAGATGTAAACATTATACATGCTAACATGGTTTTAGTGTGATGAAATCGCTTTAAAGATAAAATAATAACTTTTAATCTATACTTTTGAGTATTCAGTGTATTCTAATTATAATCAATATTTTTTCACTTCATCCACCATCTGAAATCGATTTTCTTTCACTGAACTTGTCACATTGCATAAGGGGATTGCCTTTTCTAAAGATTCAACTAAAATTAGGTATCTTAGAAGGCAGAGTAATTATCTAAAACAAAGGGAACTGTCTTTGTGTCAGGAGCGTGCCTTTGATGCCTTAAAATGCTCGCTATATAGGCAGCTCACTAGGTTTTGGAACAGAGCCAGATTCAAATAATGGCTTTTTTTACTCTCTGCAGGCTATTCACACATACTCATATATATATATATATATATATATATATATATATATATATATATATATATATATATATATATATATATATATATATAACCTGAGCAAATGATCCAAGGAAACCTTTACCATTGAGGAAGGGAGACCCGGAGCAGCCACTGCCCCATGATAAAGACCCAAGCCCTGCCCCGTAACAACCCCCCCCCATTTCTAGAGCACTTGACCTCTCAGGACTAAAGGGAACAGATCTGAACTGCTTTTGTGTCCCTCATACTGCATTAATTCTCATGCATTTAAACGTTTTTCACTAAAAAGCAGGCAAACAAATATAAACCAAGTTTACAGTGTCTTCATTTGTGTCCACGTGGTCCAAAATGTCAGAATTCATGTTTCTCGTAGTCCAGTTGGTTTAAATATCTCTGTTTTGGTTAAAAACTTTTTTTCTTTTTTTTTAAAAGGTTGTACTTCAGAAGTGGGTGTTTCACAACACAGATTTGGGTTTGTGTGGGTTTGCTTGTATAGTAAGCTGTGTTGGGATCATTTAGACCCAACTGTGCCATAAGGCTGTTTATAAATCAGCATAAAAATAAAAGTATGGGCCATTAATATGCAACATAGTAGTGGACAGATATGACTCCCAAACCAATGTTTGACAACCCAGATTTTGCCAGATATATGGCAACTAAAACTAAAATATGATTTCATAAATGAGACACTAGCAGACATACTGGTGCCTTAATTTGTGTTAAATTTACTAGTGATGGCTAATGGCTCACACTGGATTTTCTATAACACTTTTCGTTTGCCTTGTATTTATATCTCACATTATGGATTGTTATTTGTAAAACTTCCTGACTGTCAATTTAAGAATGTATCTTTTGTTTGTTTTAACAGTTTGTGCCTTTTCAGTCTTGAACAAGGATGATATGTACATATGTATGCATTGCCTGCTTGTGTAGTTAAGCATTTGACACATATATTAATCAATGAACAAAGAAGGATTTTAACAAATATGTATGGTATACGGTAACACTTTATAATAAAGTTTCATTTGTTAACATTAGTTAATGCATAAGGTATCATGACCTAACAATTAACAATGTATTTTTACAGCATTTATTAATCTTTGTTAATGTTAGTTAATAAAAATACTATTGTTCATTGTTAGTTCATAGTGCATTAACTAATGTTAACAATTACAACTTTTGATTTGAAAAATGTGTTACTGTTGAAATTAACATTAACCAAGATTAATGAATGCTGTAAAAGTAATGTTTATTGTTATTTCATGTTAACTACTGCTGTTAATTAATGTTAACAAATGGAAACTTATTTTATAGTGTTACCAATATAATGTATACATAACTTGCAATTGAACAACTGACATAAATGAATAATGTGGTTAAATTCTCTGGAATGTTTTGTAATGTTCATATAATGTCTGTAATGTGTTCTGCGTCTAATTTCACCTGTTTTACCTCTACATAAAAATATATATTGTCTAAACTGGTTGTCCAATAAGCATTTGTGAGAGAATCAACATTTCACATGCAACTTTCCCTTGTTGGAAATTTATCATAAACACAATTTGCACAGAGGTAACAAGATCGTCCTCAGACATCATGTTCCAGAAACAATTCTCACATAAAGTCAGAGGGAGGATCTTCTGATGCAGAGATCTGATTACTGCAGATTTATCGTCCTCTTTAAACACAAAAGTGTATATATTCCCTCATGTTGAGTAAGATAATCTCATTAAATCTGTCCTATTTTGGGGGATTTAATGAAGTCATGTGAAGACATGACTGAGCGTGTTGAGCACCTTGAATGCATACTGTACATACAATAAGGCTGTGTATGTTTTATGCAGTTCTATTTGACAGGGAACTGACATGATCTGTGTGAGAAGGCTGACATACTGTATTCTTTTAGGAAGCCCCAGTGAGATTTTTCCAAGAAAATTAGCAAAACATGTCTGCAATCCAGTTTCCAGTTATCATGATTAATTATTTTTATTATTAATGATAATTAAAAAAAAATAAAAAAAAACATATATATATATATATTAGTGTCGTTAGCACGTTACTGCATAATTAAAACAATAAGATTCCGATAACTACAGGGAACAAAATGCTGCATCATTGCTGATGCTATGGGGTTATCTCGTAAAACTCTTTAAAATCTCTGAAATCTTTAAAATCAATTTTAATTGGCTGATAGCACTTTGTGCTCAGCCTCCCTTGCTCGCATCATCGGGTGTATACACGCTGGCACCCAGAGCTATCTCATCAGAATATTCAACTGAAAGGTATAGAGCGATACTCTGCCCTTTTAGCGAAGATTCAGTTGCACAGCCAGCTTACGCAGCATTTCATTCCCTTCTTTCAGGGAGAGCGGTTCCAGTCTTAATCTTATCGTTCCCTTTCAAGTTTGTCATTTCAATGCTGCGTCACTGCTGACACTATGAAGAATGTATACTATCCCGCCTTGCTACTGATTCACACATAAATATGCCTGCTGGCAATGGGGTAAGACATCAACAGAGTCTCGTCTTTGTATCATTATAAGAAGGGAGAAGCAAAATGATGAATAGATTGATATACATGGCGATGACGCTAACCCGGTTCGGGTAGTGCAGCCTCGCAAGATGACAACAATTTGTTGCCTCCGGGGATGCAAATAGTATTTCAGCATTCATGAATAGATCTCATATCTTTAGAACTGTCTCAGGACGAAGTCTCCATTCTCCTTGTATAATGCCCTGTTGTTATAGCAAATCTGTGCCGAGGTTCAGGTGACTTGGAACTGGGCTTGTAGGTGACGTGAAGGCGCCTAAAATCTCTGTGTTGCAAAATTGGCAGTCTCCTGGCATGTTGCAAACCACAGTAAAAACAGGGCGAACCATCCTGCGTTACTGAGAAAATTATACACTATGTTCCAGCATAATGGCGGGGGAAATGAGAAGTGTGTTTAATAAGCACCGCAAGGCGACAATGGCAGAGACCTGAACTCTCACTGAATAGGAAGAATGTCATAATAAGCTGTTCGTGCAGCTCTGGAAAGAATGGCAAACTCTGAGGCACGCCAACATGGTGAACACCATTTTTCTTTTTCTTTTTTTGTAAGGCTTAAACAAGAAAACTTCAAGCATTGCCATCTCAGAGGCTACATCGTCCCGTTTTCCCATCTGCAGGGGAAAATTATGGTAAACATCTCACCTGAGTGTGTACATGTCCTACTAATGAAGCCCAGTGACAAAGTTTTCCTGACATAAATACCACCGTGAACGATTGCAGTGTGCCGGAGCGAGCCATCAATCACCTTGGAATTGGCGAGGCCACTGGAGATGGAGAAAAGTAGAGACGCAGGCTCAAGTCGGCGAAAAACCACCCTCATATTCTCTGTGCTCTGTTTCTCATCCTCCCTAGATATAGGGATGGGAGGGAAATGGCGTCAGCTTCCTCAGAAGCAAGCCAAGAGCAGAGCATTTGAGTATCAAGCGCTCGCAATAAACACAGTCTCAATGTGCGCTGCGTGCCTGGCAGGGATAATGTTAGTAGCACCCCTATAATCATAAACTCTGCTAGACGTGATTGCATCAAAATAATCATGACGCTTTAGGTGAAGAAGAGCGCGGTAACAAATCATCCTCAAGTTCTCCGTACTCTATATCCCGTCCTCACGTACCTCCCTTGTGCTGTCCCACGGGAGCTGCAGAAAGAGTATGACGGGTGAACAGAGACTTTGGCTTTCAGAATGAAAGCAAGCAGAGAGCAAAGCGTTTCGAGTTTTTATGCGCCCACTAAAAACGCTATCAAACTCTGTGAGCTTTGTGTTAGCGTGGGCTCTGCCCAGGCAATCACAGCATTTGTGCTGAGCGGGTGAAGACGCCCGATGTACTGTAGAGGAGAGGAGCCATGGCAGGTTGAGGCGGCAAAAAATTCCCCTAAAATTTAAATGCCCTATTCCTCGTCCTTGTGTGGTTCCTCGGAAGCTGCAGAAGGAGTATGGTGGGAGGAGAGGGGGCGGCTTTCGACTTTCAGAATGAAAAACTAGCCGAGAGCGAAGTGTCTTGATTCATGCATTCACTGTGAACACAATCAGCCTCAGCGAGCACTGCTGTACATAAAACAGCACTTGTGCTGCCAGACAGAGGGAAATATGCTTGTTTTCATGTGCTTGTGGAAACATTTGCATCTTTATCTTTATAAAGATGTCGCTAAGCAAGCGGTTATTTTACGCTTGTGCACAGTATACAAATACACATAAACACAATCAGACTGTAGCTCTTATGTTACACGCTACAGAAAATTCCAATAAAATTCCAATATTTCAATTGGAAATTGATTCAAAGGATACTTTCCGTTCAGGCCCACAGGCCGTATAATAATTCAGTTGCTGTGAAGCAGTGAAAACGGCTAAAATGCCCGTCTGTCCGCTGAAACACAGGAGGAAAAATTCCACACACTGTCGTCAAACAGCAAAGAGTAGTTTTTGGTGATCGCCGGAGCATCACAGGGGGTAGAAGAAAACTCTGATTCATCTGCTGTGAAGAGTGCAAATCTTGACAGCAATTCTAGTACAGAAAATCCAGTTGACGTGCAGAGTACAAGAGAGAGATATCGCTACCCTGAAGGAGAAAATTCGGATGAGATAGTGCTGGGTGCCGCAGTATATACACCCGATGGGAGGCGGAGCACAAAGCTCTATCTGCCAATTAAAATTGGCTAGATTTTAAAGAGTTTCAGAGATTGGTTACACCTGAGGAGATAACCCCATGGACCTTATTCACCCTAGTGCCATCTTTGATTTTTAATGGGAACGAAAATTAGGGATAGACTTACCATCTCTTCAAAGGCACAAATGATATAAAGCTCCTAGATCACATCTAATTTTCCACAACTTATATTGTCTGAAGTTCTTTGTATACTGAATGTTCTTGGACAGATAATTTGTCAGTGTTTTGTCTACGGAACAATCCAAAAACACTTTAAACTGCAATACAGCCCACTGAAGAGACATCTATCCTTCACAGCCTTGTTGTCATTCCCATTAAAAATCAAAGATGGCGTTAGCGTGAATAAGGTATTGAAATGACCTACTTGAAAAGGAACCAGCGAACAGCAAATAATTAAATAGGAGAATTATTTAGATAGTATTTTTTATTTATTTACAAATATTAAAAATAGTAGGGTAATTTGAAAAACCCAAAAGACGCATGAAACACACACACATACACACACAAATTATGTATCAGTATTTAGTAGAGTAAGTGGCCTACAGCAAAAAACTCATAAGACTAATATTCATAACTTTAAAATGGATTATTTTTTTTATTTTATTTTTCAGGGGAACAGCAAATGGCTTTATGGTGTTTTATAAAATGTGTGATGTAATATATTTCAGTCATAATTTGACATAGATTTCTTATTTAAAGCTTAGGGGGCATACAACAAATTCCATGTGAACACCTCTGTTGTTTTTGTGAAATGTTTGTTGTAAATTATACATTATATGTCGTATATTTAATTTATAATTTTTTAACGGATTTCTTTAGCTTTGGGGCGTTGCAGCAAATTCCAAATACATGGCTGTAAAGTGCTTTTTGGTATTTTTACTGTGTAACTGATACAGTGCAATACGCCGTCAGTCCACTAGATGACACGGTTGGCTGTTATGATGACGTCTGTAAGAAGCGACGGAAGAGTGTTTTGTAGTACAGCATTCATTGCATATACAGCACATCCTGAAGTCAGTTATCGAGGTAAAACATAAAGACGCTCTATTTAAACCTATTTATTAGATATAATATCTATCCCGATTCTCCGTCTTTAATTCAAAGCAAAAGATCGGTTATTCTCATGCATCTTATGACGCATTATCTATTCTGCTGGTTTAAATCACATCAGTTTGGCACTACACATCACATGTGATACAGATTTGCAATGAGATCTTCAGTAGGTCTGGTTTGGATGGAACTCGCTAATATATATGAATAAATATATATTAAACACGTGTTGGCATATTTATTTTGAATATTTAGAAGCTCATTTTCTTTTATCTTTATTTACCTTCACGCAAAAACTGTCTACAGCTGCATCCATGCAAAGATTCACATGCACAACATTTCTTTTTTCATCAGGTTATAAAAGTAGTGTCACATTATTCTTTCTTTACTATTTACAGATCTTCATCCGGTGGTGAATTATGGTGAGTTTCTCTGCCACTCCTACAGCACATCCCTATTCCAGTGTCATTTATTCAAGTGTGCATGCTTAGTTTACTTCCCTTTCTATCTGTAGTTAGACATCTCTTTCCCTGTCATTTTCAGCACGGGCGTGTGAAGGTAAAGTCGACAGCACAGCAGGAGGAGGAAAAGAGGAAAGAAAGAGAGAACAAGTTGAAAGTGTTTATATCTGCTCGAGATGCTGTGTTAAAGAAGGTTTGTAATATGGTGTGGTTGTACAGAACTTTGGGTTGAAGTGTTTAGGCATATACTCGAGGGAAGGAAAAATGTGAAGCTGGGAAGGATGCGAGGGAAATCTAACTACAATTTTTATTTATTTATTGGATCAAACTCTGCCACGATAAAACAAAAAAGCAAATATCCATGAAAACATATGTCATTACAGACTGAGATCACTTAACTATAGTCATGAAGAAGTCATGTTTTGAGTTGAAGTCCGTTAGTGAGTGGTAGTTTAACTCTCTGCCTCTCTCTCAGAGGAGTACTGGTGAATATGATGAAGAGGCTTTGCTGTTGACACAGCAGCTCCTGTCGGCGAACCCGGACTTTGCCACGCTGTGGAACTTCAGGAGAGAAGTGCTGCTGCTCCTGGAGACGCTTCGGTAAGAGACCACTGAAACTTATGCCAGCCTCACATTGTGTCTTAACCAGGTGTGACGCAATTAAGAAACAAGCTATAAAAATGTCTTCCATAGGGATTTCAAAAAACGATTCAGTAAAGTAGGGATGCACCGATATAATTTATTTTTTGCCGATTTGATACCAATTTTAACAAAAAACCATATGCCGATACCGATAAACTATCTGTATCAGCATGTTCAAACTATATAAATAATTCCATTGAACGTGGATTGGATCTGTTGAACACATGACAGACCAACATTTTAAAGAGAGTCACAATAAAAGATAAACTCAGCAAAAAAAGGAATGTCCCATTTTCAGGATACTGTATCTTAAAGATAATTTTTTTAAATCCAAATAAACTCTACAGATAATTATTTCAATGCTTGTTCAATGAACCATAAACAATTAATGAACACACACCTGTGGAACGGTCATTAAGACACTAACAGCTTACAGACGGTAGGCAATTAATGTCACAGTTAAAATAACTTAGGGCACTAAAGAGACCTTTCTACTGACTCTGAAAAACACCAAAAGAAAGATGCCCAGGGTCCCTGCTCATCTGCGTGAACGTGCCTTAGTCATGCTGCATGGAGGCATGAGGACTGCAGATGTGGCCAGGGCAATACATTGTAATGTCTGTACTGTGAGACGCATAAGACAGCGCTACATGGAGACAGGAAGGACAGCTGATCATCCTCGCAGTGGCAGACCACGTGTAACAACGTTCACGGGATCGGTACATCTGAATATCACACCTGCGGGACAGGTACAGGATGGCAACAACAACTGTCCGAGTTACACCAGGAATGCACAATCCCTCCATCAGTGCTCAGACTGGCCGCAATAGGCTGAGAGAGGCTGGACTGAGAGCTTGTAGGCCTGTTGTAAGGCAGGTCCTTACCAGACATCACCGGCAACAACGTCGCCTATGGGCACAAACCCACCTCCGCTGGACCAGACAGGACTGGCAAAAAGTGCTCTTAACTGACGAGTCGCAGTTTTGTCTCACCAGGGGTGATGGTCGGACTCGCATTTATCGCCGAAGGAATGAGCGTTACACCAAGGCCTGTACTCTGGAGCGGGATCGATTTGGAGGTGGAGTTTCTGTCATGGTCTGGGGCGGTGTGTCACAGCATCATCGGACTGAGCTTGTTGTCATTGCAGGCAATCTCAACACTGTGCGTTACAGGGAAGACATCCTCCTCCCTCATGTGGTACCCTTCCTGCAGGCTCATCCTGACATGACCCTCCAGCATGACAATGCCACCAGCCATACTGCTCGTTCTGTGCATGATTTCCTGCAAGACAGGAATGTCAGTGTTCTGCCATGGGCAGCAAAGAGCCCGGATCTCAATCCCATTGAGCACGTCAGGGACCTGTTGGATCGGAGGGTGAGGGCTAATGCCATTCCCCCCAGAAATGTCCGGGAACTTGCAAGTGCCTTGGTGGAAGAGTGGGGTAACATCTCACAGCAAGAACTGGCCAATCTGGTGCAGTCCATGAGGCCGAGATGCACTGCAGTACTTAATGCAGCTGGTGACCACACCAGATACTGACTGTTACTTTTGATATTGACCCCCCCTTTGTTCAGGGACACATTATTCCATTTCTGTTAGTCACATGTCTGTGAAACTTGTTCAGTTTATGTCTTAGTTGTCTTTATATTCATACAAATATTTACACATGTTAAGTTTGCTGGAAATAAAAGCAGTTGAAAGTGAGAGGATGTTTCTTTTGCTGAGTTTAGAAGATTTTTTTTTTTTTTAATACTAAATATCATAGCATGATGATGGATGTGAAAAAAGGTTATTTGCACTTCTAAAACATTGCACTTCTGTTTTTGCAGTTCAATACAACAGAACTTAAATTTTACATGTATATGATTGAACATTACCAAATTCATACTATGCATGTGTTTTCACAATTTGATGGTTATGTTAACCACATCATGGAAGAATAAAAAGATTTAACCAAAGTAAAAAATCCCCCTTTTAATTCTTCTATTTTATAGTGTTATATTGGATAATGGATTATGCCATCCAGATCGCTAGAGGGCGCCGCTTGCTCACACAATGCTGACTAAAGCATTAAATGCATACTACATTTAGCCTTTTAAGGTTTAGTAATCGTGCAAGACCATATTACAACATTAATCTTAACTCAATCAATTGTGCAGACTTAATGAATACCAAACCGATGTCTCAGAAATCAAAATGAGTCAAAGCGTTTTGGATGGTTTCCCTCATGTATAGGTAAGTGCCGCCTTGTGATTGATATAATTAAATCATAAACAGTGGTATAATATAAAACTAATACTGTAACTATGAGTTATTGATTATAATGTAAAAAGCAGTACAGCCTATATTGTTTTTTATGGCAAAATATTGTTTATTAATGATATACAAGTATTTAAGTTATGACATGTTACACCTGGGCCATCCGTTTGAAGTGGGACAATGCTAAAGAAAGGTGTAAACGGGGTCAAAAATTTTGAGATTTGGAATCTTCAACCACATATGGAGGTGGTTAAAAATGCATGTGACCACATTGGCCTTGTAGTGTAAATGCTCATCCATTGTGAGAAAACAACTGGGAATTCTGCTCAAATTGTTATTGTCATGTTTGTGCCTAGATTAAATGCAAGTATAACTTGGAGAAAAAAAAATTTGCAAACACTTTTACTTTTTTTTTTGCACTTTATCAGCATGCAGTAATGTACTAACGTAATGATTGATGAGACATGAAAATCCCCACGAAATCCAAACACAAGTGGTCAAAAGTGATGCATATTACGACCAGGTGTTAAAGGTGATGTGATTCGCTAGGGCTGGGCAATATGGCAATAAATAAAATCCTTTTTTGTTTTTTAAAATGAAGGACGATTCACAATTCGTGTACATTTTTTCAACTTTTAAATGTACTCAACTAAAAAGTAACTTCAACATGACACAAATAACATGTTGCAGGGCAACCTGGTTTGAAAAAAACAGCAACATTCAATTTGTTATATAAAACATAGGTGTGCAAGAAAATTGCACAAATAAAGTGCACCACTCAGGAGCTTGTCAACATAGTGTAAGTGTAAAACAAATTAAAGTATATATATAAATTTTTTTAAATAACGCAGATGTTCAAAAATAAAAGGATAAAATAAGAAAACTGCAAAATACTTCTTAGCCAATGTAGGTATTAATTTTTATTAAAACCAAGTCTATCTAGTAAGTTATCTAGAAATCAATAACTAGAAATTAACAAGATTATCTTGAAAGTGCTCATTGTAAATCAAACAATTTGTATTTATAATCATAAACCCCTGCAGAGAGAGTCCAGGAAGCACATAAAAGCAGCATAAAAGTAATACATACGACTTGAGGAGTTAGATCCATGTCTTCTGAAGTGATAAGATATTCAACATTTAAGTCCTTTTTTTTTTTTGTACTATAAGTCTCCACATTTGACAAGCCCCAGCCAGTTGATGGCTGAATGTGAAAGTGGAGATTTATAGTAAAAAAGGACTTAAATATTGATCTGTTTCTCATCCACACCTATCATATAACTTCTGAAACATGGATTTAACCACTGGAATCGTATAGATTACTTTTATGCTGCCTTTGTGATTTTGTTTTTGAGCTTGAAAGGTCTGGTCACCATTTGCTTGCATTTTAAAAATCTTTGAGTTCAGCAGAAGAAAGAAAGTAATCTGGGATGGCATGAGGGTGAGTAAATGATGAGAGAATTTTCATTTTCGGCTGAACTTTCCCTTTAAGGATGCATGATTGATTGAATTAAGATTAAAATCGCAGTATGGCCTTGTGCGATTACTAACCCTGCAAAAGACTTTTGCGTTTTCAAATCTAATAGTCTGCATTCACCACTACACTCAGTGCTGAGTTAGTGAGTGGCACCATCTAGCAGGTGTGTGCGGTACACGCTGAGCAACGTTTTTCAAAATAATTGGTTCCCAAATGTTGGCATAGATGCAGTACACTTGAAACACATCACGAATCAAAGCAATAATTTGCAATATATCTGAATGAGCGTGGTAAAAGGAGCGGTGGATTATATCCATTGATATCCATATGATTTTAGATGAAGCACTTGTAACTGTCACATCATTAATGCTTTATTATGTGTATATAAAGAAAAGACAGGAGACCGTTCATCAACATGTGCACAACGCCGAGGCTAGTTAAGGTCTGATTAAGCTGGTGTATACAGTACATGCATTATGGACAAAGTCGAGCTACAGTCACACTGTAAAATCACACTGGAAATATCACCAGTTTTTATGTCAGCCTATGTTTCTTTCATTTATAGCGTGCACACATGTGCAGCTGTGGGGGGACATCAAGCCAAGTGGCTTTTTTTTCTCTTACTCAGACTTTGGTGGATTGACAATGTATCTAACTATAGCGTTTGCTAATATTTAATGCAAAACCTCATACCTAGATTTACATTTTAAAAAATGTATCTTGTCAAAATGTAATTTTCGAATTAATAACATTTAAAAAGTCGCCCAGCCCTGTCTCTCTTGTCCCCTTGTGATTGGATATCCCAAAACGCATTTTAATACCAGGTGTAAACAGGGCCTGAGTGTAGCGAGACAGACTCTATTATTGACTGATTTTTCCTTCTCCTTTGTCCTCTAGAGAGAAGGATGAGGTGCAGAAACTGTACGAGTCTGAGCTGCACTTTATTGAGGCCTGTCTGAAAGTCAACCCTAAATCATACGGCAGCTGGCACCACCGTACTTGGGTCACCAGCCGCCTGCCCCAGCCCGACTGGACACGAGAGCTCGGCCTCTGCGATCGCTGCCTCAGCCTGGACGAACGCAACTGTAAGATGCTTTTGGAACACTGCCCTGTTTAAGTGGCTCAACACAGCAGTATTGGCTGGAGATTGGGGCGGGATTACCTGTGTTTGAAAAACGTGTTTATTTTTGCAGTTCCGTTTGGTGGCGGAGAAATTTCATGCTTCACCTTTTGTTTGCATTGTGCCATTTATATTTTCATGACAATTAAGCACCCCCTTTAGCAAATGTTACTGTTGGACAGAAATGAGAACCACAACTGAGAACAGAGCAAATGCAAATAAATCTTAATGGCGCTGAAAGCAGGCTTAATTTTCTTTATGCAAAAAATAATTTCTTGTTTCTACTTTTGATTTTGAGGTGAAATATATGGACATTGCTCAGACGTTTACATATTGCCTGTTTCTGTTTTTCTGTTCTCTCTCAGTCCACTGTTGGGATTATCGGCGGATGGTGGTAAAAGCATCGGGTGTTTCTGTCGAGCAGGAGCTGCAGTTCACAGATCGTCTCATCGGATCTAATTTCTCCAACTACTCCAGCTGGCATTACAGAAGCACGCTTTTACCGCAACTCCACCCAGAGCCTGTCTCTGACTCAACCTCCAACACAAGCCCCTCCCCCACAGCATCACCTCAAACTCACTCACACAGAGTCTGTGAGGAGCAGCTTCTGAAAGGTACACTCAAACTCATTTTCCCCTTATAGCTATGCAATAAGGCACTCAAAGTTCTATAATGTGAATAAAATCATGGCCAAACATAGCTGAGTGATTATATTCACAAAGGATTTAATCATTGACATTTTTATTAAGCAAATTCAAGTGCCATCCTTCCGCTAGCAGATATAGTTCCTGATATGTAAATTTGGCACAGACATAAAAACTAATACAGCTATGTAGGAAGTCCGTTGCCTGGGACAACGGTCAATTATATAGTTAGTAGTCATTATACAAAAATATTAAACTGCATTGGTCATTGACCAATCACAATCAACTATTCCAGAGAGCCATGTAATAAGCTTTGTGTACATACACATATTTCATATGCATATAAATACATACATTTTTGGCCTGTTTGTTGTAATTTCTGTCTGCTTCTGTCGTTTAACTCTAGAATATGAGCTGGCGCACAATGCCTTCTTCACTGACCCCAACGACCAGAGTGCCTGGTTCTACTACCGCTGGCTGCTGGGTAGAGGTGTGTGTCGTACACTATGTGTGCGTGTCAGTGTTTTTCCTCTGTCAAAAATTATCTTCTTGCTTATGCACTCCAGGGTTTTTTGAAGTCATAGACAGAAAGCACCTCCTCAGACCCCCTATTTTTTTCCAGTTTTATACAATTTATATTGTACTATTATTTTTTTATATTATACAAAAGCCAAGTAAATAATCCATAATTAGATGTCAAAAAATCGCTGTGTTCCAATAAAGTACAGCAGAACAATACTGTGGACTGTTATTTAAAGTTTTAACAGTTATTGTTCTTTACTGTTATCAAAACCAATGATGATCAGTAGCCTTCAATTCAGTCCGACAGACTCATTTGGAAATTCGACATACTCTGTTGAGCATAATTAACTGATATTATTATAAGGATACAGTACAGTGAAGTGCTTTAAAGCCCGGACTTAATGACAATCATAAACTGGGTAAACACAGGTTCCTAAAAAGTATTAAAATATCTTAAATTCACTTTTCTAAACTTAAGGCCACAAAAAGTCAATAGCTTAAATAGTGTAAAGAAAAGTCTTAAATAATGTTAGTATATTTAAGATTTAACATATTTAATTTATATATCATTTAAAAAAGAAATCTTTCATTTAAAGTATCTATATACAGTTGTGCTCAAAAGTTTGCATACCCTGGCAGAAATTGTGAAATTTTGGCATTGATTTTGAAAATATGACTGATCATGCAAAAAAAAAAAAATGTCTTTTATTTAGGGATAGTGATCATATGAAGCCATTTATTATCATATAGTTGTTTGGCTCCTTTTTAAATCATAATGATAACAGAAATCACCCAAATGGCCCTGATCAAAAGTTTACATTCCCTTGAATGTTTGGCCTTAAACCTGACACACACACAGGTTTAAATGGCAATTAAAGGTTAATTTCCAACACCTGTGGCTTTTAAAATTGCAATTAGTGTCTGTGTATAATTAGTCAATGAGTTTGTTAGCTCTCACGTGGATGCACTGAGCAGGCTACATACTGAGCCATGGGGAGCAGAAAAGAACTGTCAAAAGACCTGCGTAACAAGGTAATGGAACTTTATAAAGATGGAAAAGGATATAAAAAGATATCCAAAGCCTTGAAAATGCCAGTCAGTACTGTTCAATCACTTATTAAGAAGTGGAACATTCGGGGATCTCTTGATACCAAGCCAAGGTCAGGTAGACCAAGAAAGATTTCAGCCACAACTGCCAGAAGAATTGTTCCGGATACAAAGAAAAACCCACAGGTAATCTCAGGAGAAGTACAGGCTGCTCTGGAGAAATACAGTGTGGTTGTTTCAAGGAGCACAATACGACGATACTTGAACAAAAATGAGCTGCACGGTCGAGTTGCCAGAAAGAAGCCTTTACTGCGCCAATGCCACAAAAAAGCCTGGTGACAATATGCCCAACAACACCTTGACACGCCTCACAGCTTCTGGCACACAACCTTAAGCGCTATGTTTGGAGAGGGGTCAACAAGGCCTATAGTGAAAAGAATACCATCCCCACTGTGAAGCATGGTGGTGGCTCACTGATGTTTTGGGGGTGTGTGAGCTCTAAAGGCACGGGGAATCTTGTGAAAATTGATGGCAAGATGAATGCAGCATGTTATCAGAAAATACTGGCAGACAATTTGCATTCTTCTGCACGAAAGCTGCGCATGGGACGCTCTTGGACTTTCCAGCACGACAATGACCCTAAGCACAAGTCCAAGTTGACCCTCCAGTGGTTACAGCAGAAAAAGGTGAAGGTTCTGGAGTGGCCATCACAGTCTCCTGACCTTAATATCATCGAGCCACTCTGGGGAGATCTCAAACGTGTGGTTCATGCAAGACGACCAAAGACCTGGAGACATATTGCCAAGACGAATGGGCAGCTATACCACCTGCAAGAATTTGGGGCCTCATAGACAACGATTACAAAAGACTGCACGCTGCCATTGATGCTAAAGGGGGCAATACACAGTATTAAGAACTAAGGGTATGCAGACTTTTGAACAGGGGTCATTTCATTTTTTTCTTTGTTGCCATGTTTTGTTTTATGATTGTGCCATTCTGTTATAACCTACAGTTGAATATGAATCCCATAAGAAATAAAAGAAATGTGTTTTGCCTGCTCATGTTTTCTTTAAAAATGGTACATATATTACCAATTCTCCAAGTGTATGCAAACTTTTGAGCACAACTGTATGTCAGTATATCTTTTAAAAAGAAATAATCCAAAATTTTTCAATAAAAAAACAAATCACGAAATTATATATATATATACACACAGTATATAAACAGTAAGAAATACATCAAAGTCCAATGGAAAATTTATTTTGAATGTTAATTATTTTATATTTCATTATTTATTTATTTATTTACATATTTAAAATTAACATATTTTAAAACTTTATTTATTTTTATATATACTGTATGTATTTATAATATTGACACATTTCATGATGAAAATGTCACTCTTGATCCTCCATAAGGATGCAGTTTCATAGCCATCTGTCGGCAAACTGAATCAGTATTTATGTGTTATATGTAATAATCACGCAGGAAAGACTTTGCCAATAATTTAAGTAGTTTTATTTGCATTAGATTACTTATATATATTCCAGATTGTTGAAGTGGAATGAAAAAAAAACCTTGTTTAAAAAAAAAACAATTTAAACTGAAATGTTGTGAGTGCATATGTATTCACCCCCTTTGCTATGAAACTCCTAAATAAGATTTGGTCCAACCAATTAACTTCAGAAGTCACATAATTAGTTGATTAAAGTCCACCTGTGTGTGATCAGTGTCACATGATCTGTCACATGATGTCAGTATAAATACACCTGTTCTGAAAGGCCCCTGAGTCTGCAACACCACTAAGCAAGCAACATGAAGACCAAGGAGCTCTCCAAACAGGTCAGAGACAAAGTTGTGGAGAAGTATAGATCAGGGTTGGGTTATAAAAAAAACATTCCAAATGTTGAACATCCCATGGAGCACCATTAATCCATTATAACAAAATGAAAAGAATATGGCACCACTACTAACCTGACAAGATAAGGCTGTCCACCAAAACTCACAGACCGAGCAAGGAGGGCATTAATCAGAGATTCAACAAAGATAACACTGAAGGAGCTGCAAAGATCCACACTTTAAGCCGTACACTCCACAGAGCGGGGCTTTATGGAAGAGTGGCCAGAAAAAAAGCCATTGCTTAAAGAAAAAAATATTAAAACACATTTGGAGTTCGCCAAACAGCATGTGGCAGACTTCCCAAACACGTGAAAGAAGGCTCTCTGGTCAGATGAGACAAAAATGTAACTTTTTGGCCATCATGGGAAATGCTATGTGTGGCGCAAACCCAACACTTCCAATCACCTCGAGAACACCATTCCTACAGTGAAGCATGGTGGTGGTAGCGTCATGCTGTGGGGATGCTTTTCATCGGCAGGGACTAGAAAACTTGTGAGGATTGAAGGAAAGATGGATGGCACTAAATACAGGGCAATTCTTTGAGATTTGAGACTAGGACGGAGGTTGAAATGGCCTAGTCAAAGCCCAGACCTCAATCCAATTGAGAATCGGTGGCATGACTTGAAGATTGCTGTACACCAACGCAACCCATCTAACTTGAAAGAGCTGGAGCAGTTTTGCCTTGAAGAATGGGCAAAAATCCCAGTGGCTAGTTGTGCTAAGCTAATAGAGACATACCCCAAGAGACTTGCAGTTGTAATTGGGGGGGTACACTTGCCCTCTCACCTTCAGTGAGGAATAGTCACATAAATCTGTGATTTTCACATGGCAGTCAAGATCATGTAGTCAGAATTGTGCATCATTTCTGGATCCCTTTATGGTTGGTCTGTATTCCTGAATCCTCCTCCCATTTTTGCTCATTTCAATGCAAATTTGAACTGTAAAATTCAGTTGTAAGTGACTTTAGCTTTGAGACAAGTCAACAATAACTTTTACTTGACTGAACGACAAGTACATGGGAAAGCTCAATGTCGAGCCCTGCACACCTTTTTGTGCTCTCTGGTTAAACCCTGTTTACTCTAGTACAAGAATCAGGAATTTTACTTAGGTTACCCATTCCTAATCACCATTCATTCAGTCCAAATGAACATGTTGATGTGGCATTACAGCTATCTTTCCCTGTTAAAACCTCTCTTTTTTTTATTTACCTAATATGCATTTTTGTTCTTGTAAAATAGTCGTAAATTGATTTTTTAATTGGAATCAAAAAGTCTTAAATGGTCTTAAATTTTGTTCCTCTAAACATGTAGATACTCTGTTAACCCAAAAAAATTAAATGCAGGAAAAACCCTGTGTGTGTGTGTGTGTTTGGAATAACTACACACTTTGTAAGACAAGCCTCCTCACTTCTGTTGTGTGTTTGTAGCTGAGCGAGATGAGATGATCAGCTGTGTGTATGTTAGTCGGGAGGGTGAGAGGGTCGCCGTTGCCTTCTCCAAACCTGTTCATGTAAGTGACTCCTCAAAAAACTCGAGAGAAATTCAGCTCCACTGTTTAAACATAGCAAAGTGTGAATTAGTGCATCTTTATCTGTCTCTCTCAGGCGGCGTCTGTGGGTCTGATGTTGGTGTTGGATGGTCAGCCGCAGCAGGTGGAGTGGAGAAGCGCTCACCCACGTTTCCATCACAGCCCTGTCTGGGTATCCTTCACTTCAGTCATTTACTCACCCTCATGTCAATCCAAACCTGTATGAATTTCTACAGTGGAACTAAAATGAGCACGTAAAGGACTAAAAGCACCACAAAATTAGTCCATATGACTCATGCGCTATGGCAGAAGGCAATATTGTCAGTGCATAAAAAAATAGCGCTTAAATTTCATTCTGTTCCTCACTCAGAGTTATCGTAAGACTTCAGATGATTTTGAATATAGCCCATGAGTCATAAGGAGTACTTAAATGATGATTTGTAGTGTTTGGAACTTTTACTCTCTCCATCAGCTGTGTGATCTTCCTCCCGGCTCTATCAGTGACATGAATAATGAACACAACCTGACCGTCCACTGGACTGAGAAACACACACACAGAGACTGTGCCCTGTACACAGGTGAGTCACACTGACACGTGCACGTGATCACAGTGGGGGACAAGCAGCTTAGGTGGAGGGTGTTTTTGCTCTCATCTTCAGGTATTTGCTTGAATGAGGTGATGGAAGTGGAAAGAGAGTATTTTTAAGTTTCTCTGTCATATTTCAGGCTGTGCTGAAAGCTGGTGCAGAGACTCTGCCACTGATCAGGAACTATTCAGGTACAGCTGTATGTGTGTGTGTGTCTCTTGGGGAAGCTACTTTGAAACTATAGTTTATTTATAGTAGTTCAACTACAGTCCAGCTACCTTTTTAAATACAGTCAGCTACACTACAAGTTACCAACATAAAGAAACTACATTGAATCTATTTAAAGGTGCTGTAAGTGATTTTAGACATTCTACTTCCACAAGACGGAATTAGCCACGCCCCCTCTTTCCAAAACCACATGCTCCAGAGATACAAAATGAGCTTCGAGACCGACATCATGCAGGAACGGTTGTTAAAAACAACAGCTGTAAATTAGCGCCCTCAACTGACAACTGTTATGAACAACATGGCATACAAATGCAGTATGCCTCAATAATTTGCTACAACTACGATACTGTGACAACGTGCAAAATTATTAACAGGCAGAAAGTGTCATTGTCCATGGCCCACGGACACTTTTTTTTTTTTTTTTTGCTGTTTACTACTGAGTCTAGAGCTGTCACAGAGACTAGTGAAATATCTCACAACATTTATTTCATTCATATCTTTCAAGGAGTAGTAACAGTTTTTGCATACCTTTCCATTAAAAAAAATCGCTTACAGTACCTTTAAGGGGCCAGTGTCTTTTTTTTTATATAATTAACAGATAAAGTTTAGATATGCAATCAGATCATTTATCTGCTAGTGAGAATCTTAATAAGGGTGACATCATTAAACTTATAAATGGACTCTAAATAGAGCTTAAAAAACTAGAGAAGCCAAAAAGATTGCAAGCATTTAATGTAATATTTCTTTAAAATATAACACTTTAAGGTTCTATTAGTTAACATAAGTAAATGTATTAGTTGTCATAAACAAACAGTGAACAATTTTGTTTTACAGCATTAATAATTATTGATTAATATTAATGAATGAAAATATAATTGTTTGTTAATTTATAATGCATTAACTAATGTTATACCTACAACTTTTCATATTAGTATATGTTGACATTAATATGAATCAAGATTATCACACGGCTCTCTGGAATACTCTGTTCTGATTGTTCAATGGCGCCATCTAGCGGTCTGATATTTCGCAGTAACAACCGCACATCCTCACATCAGACTGCTCATCCAGGTATTGCGAGTCATCTTTTCTGCTTGTTGGATCACTGTAAACTAATCAAATAATTTCAGCTCAAATCAATGTTTCATTTGCATTTATTTATTTGGCAAGGATTCGGGCATTCATTAATTACAAAATAAACACAAACAGAACTCTGACGCAAGCCGGAGGTGGATTTCAGTTGTTCAGCTATTTATTTATTCTGGCATAATTACATAATTTCAACACAAATTAATAATTTACATTCATCTATTTATTTATTTGGTTAGTAGCCATGTATTTTATTAGTCATCTGGTTGTAATCACAAAATAAACCCTTTCAGGCTGATACAGGACCACTCAGCTTTGCGTCAGGGTCCTGATCACCCTGTTGGGGTTTATTTTACGATAACAACTGTCTGACTGTCCATTATCGCTTACATAGTGTATAGTACGTCATTTGGTTAGTTCATTTTAACTAATGTACAATGCCAAGGAGAGACTCAAATGAATTAGTGAATCTTTTTTTGAACGCGTTCATTGAAATGATTTGTTCGAATAAACCGATTCACTAAATAAATCAGACTTCTTAATGCTATTTGAGAGAGACAACACACTAAGACACTAGTACATTTGATTAATCAGGTTCTCGGTTGTAAGGCTATGTGTGCAATACGATGTGACAAAAAAATATGATGTAACATTTTGTCACACAGCACCACAGCTCATTGGGGAAAAGTAGGTTGATTCAGCAAATGTTACATTTTGAAAACAGCTGAGCTAATGTTACGCTACTGAAGAATGCATTTAAGCTAGTAATGTCAAATTTTTTTAGTTACTTGTAATAACTGTCTATTTGTGTACACAGAAGTTTGATGATGTTGATTACTAATATATGTGTGTGTTTGGCAGGAGTGAGTTATCGGTTGAGAAAAGCTCAGTACTACAGGCTGAACTTCAGTCCTGCAATCAACTACTGGAGCTCGAACCTCAGAACAAATGTAAGCCACTGAGTCACTGTGTGTGTGTGTGTGTATGCATACTTTAGATAGCTTTCTTATTTATCTTTTTTTTTTTGTCTCTGTCTGTTTTTCAGGGTGTCTGTTGACGATCATTCTCTTAATGAGAGCTCTTGATCCTCTGGGTCATGAGAAAGAGACTTTGGCTCATTTCCAAACCCTTAAAGTGAGAACATACTCCTGCAACCTAAAGTATCTTTGTGGTATTGACAGGTCCTTTGTGAACAGGAAATCAAGTGGAACATACAGTATCACATAGTATAAATAACAGAGCTCAATCGTAAGTTTCTGGAAGTAAAAATTGGCATGCAGAGTGTCAAAATTGACATAACTGTAAAAGCTTTCAAGACAAGACCTACCATGTATTCTGAGATTAAAGGAATATTTCTGGTTCAATTCAAGTTAAGCTCAAGCAACAGCATTTGTGGCATAATGTTGATTACCACAAAAATGTATTTTGACTCCTTTTCTTTAAAAAAAGCAAAAACCTTGTTTACAGTGAGGCACTTACAATGGATATGTGTGTAAACATGATTTTAGTGTGATAAAATCGCTTAATAGCCCTGTGTAAAGTTATAGACAATTTTACAACTTCGTTACCATGACGATGTAATGTCAACAAACCCTAAAATGACTAAAAATGACTATATAAACAAAAGCTCAGATAATACAACAATTTTAAAAGAAGAATGAATGTAAATTAAATTAAAATAAAATTATAAGCGTCACATTTAAGCATTTAAACCCTCCACAAATTGGCCTCATTCACTTCCATTGTAAGTGCCTCACTGTAACCTTAATTTTTGCTTTTGTTTAAGAAAAGGAGGGGCGAGTCAAAATAAACTTTTGTGGTAATCAACATTATGGCACAACCCTTACAAAAATCCAGAGTTCTGGCAAATTAGCCGCAAATTTACCACAAATTTGCTACTCATTATTTTCAAATGCAGATGAGCATGTGATTTGCCACAGATGTTTGCCAGAAGTTTGCAGCTCTTCACCGGCAGTGGTGAACCTCTGGCAAACCTTTGGCAACAATGGACAATTTGCTGCAAGTTTGCTACAAAGCTCATTTGCATGTGAAATTGATCTGTGGTAAATTTGCTGTGAATTCTCGATTTTTATAAGGGAAATGCTGTCGATTGAGCTTAACTTGTATTGAACCAGGAACATTCCTTTAAGCGATGGTATACACCTCTGTAGAAGCCACAATTTTTTTATTTGTTCACAACAAAAACTTCATTTTCATTTTGATAGCAACTGCTTATATAGCTAAGCAGCACTCAAATCAAATATCACTTGAAAGTGAAAGTCCCTCCTCAGACTATAAGTACAAGTGCCATTCTTTACCACAGTGGTAACCCCAAAACTCCAGCCTAACACACACTCTTTTTAAATACCAATATAACAGAACTTTCAACATCAGCAAATCTCCTCCTATTCTCATATTGCTCAAAAATGCACAAAATAACACTTAATTTCAACACTTGTTCCCTCTTTCCATCCCAATACAAAGCATGTTGGGAAATGGGAATCCCATGCCCAGTTTCATCAGTGCTACAAAAAGTGTTCATGTAGTCCCAACTCAAATGGATTAAGTAAACTTCAGTTTTACAAATTTAAATAGAACGCAATAAAATCAAGTTGTGACAAAATGTTCTAGAATTGTGTTTCTTTAATTTAATTAGGTAAACTGAACAAGCAGTAAAAAAATTTTTTTTAAATTTATTTATTTCATCAGTAGCACTTTACAATACAATATTTTATGCATTGACATTAGTTTAGGCAATATTTAAACAGTGATTTAACAATGAGCATTTATGAGTCTTGGTTAATGCTAATTTCTACATATACCAATACATTTTTTACATTAAAATAGATTAATTTAATCTTTAGTTTTTCTTTTTCTTTGTTACTTTGTTGCTTTTTCACTACTAATTTGTATTCTTTTTTGCATCTTTTCCACCTTTTTTTTTTAATTTATCCATATTCTTGCTATTTTCTTTCTTTTCATTTTCTTTTTTCCTCCCCACCTCCAATTCAGAAAATTGGATTTTCTGAATTGGGCCAGGAAAACATTGGTTTTGCTTTTAAACTCTGTTTCTTTTTCCTGTATAAATAAATCAATAAAAGTAGTTAATGCAATGTGAACTAACATGAACAATGAACAAAAGTATTTTGAGAAACTGATATTAACCGAGAATAATAAATGCTGTAAAAAAAAAAAAAAAAAAAAATTGATCGGTGTTAGTTCGTAAAACATATTGCATTAAATGTTTTTAATGAATAGTGTTTTATTGAAAAGTGTCACCATTTCATCTTTTGCAGTACTTTTTGGGATGAGTAGTTAATTATGCCCTCAGAAAGTTCTTGATTTTGAACTCTTTTATTGAAGAATGTTTTGAAATGCATGTGAAGGAAATAACCAGGATAAATCTGATTTCTTAAAAATATAATAGCCTTCTTTGTTTTGTTTGATGCTTCAAATACACTTCAAAACCCTCTGAGCAATTGTAGTAGTGATGCATGCCTTGGCAAACAGCACTGATTAAAAGGCTCTACTTTTCTCTCTCTTTCAGGAAGTGGACCCTATGCGGTCATCCTACTACAGTGACCTGTGCAGTAAGTTTCTGATTGAAAACACCATTCTGAAAATGGAGTATGCAGAGGTGCGAGTGTTTAGCCTCTCCAGTAAGGTAAGAGAACCCATAACCTTGCTCCGTGTAAGAGATTATAATTATACGCTGTCAAAAGTTTGGACTCACTTGATATGTTGCTCATACTAAAACCTTTTGATCTGAAGCAGTAGTCTTCAACAGGGTGTCTGCAAATTATTGCTTAATCTCAGGCAAATGTTTGTGAAAAACGTTATAAATGAAAAAATGCAATATTTAATTAACTTCAACCAAAGTTAAAGTTCAGCAAAATGTTTAATTGTCCCTCCCATTTTAAAATATATTAAGTACAATTCAGTGTAATGGATGAGTTGGAGCGGCTTGTGAAGGTAAAGAAGCAATGAGCATACACTCCTAGGCATAAAAAATGGGCCAAGCCCAAAATGGTGAAACATTATGCTTTTAATGGTCTCCAAGTTGTCATTTGTCAGGAAATTAGCAAAAATTAAACAAATGTACTCCTGGTGCACTTCTGTGCCACCATTTGCTCATTAACTTTTGCTGCAGAGAACTGTTTGGAAAAAGCGGGAAACGGAAATTCACTTGTATATTCTTCTTGTATGCAAAGGTAAAATCATGATAATGATTAAATGAACACGTCTGGGTGTGCAGTATTTTCCAAAAGTATCTTCAAGGATGTTTTTTTTTTTCTTAAAAGATAAGTCTTTATCCATACCTGATGCAGCCCATTGAAGGCCTGATAACAAACTTATAAATGGAACCAGGAGTGATAGAGCAGGGAGAGATTTACAATATACAGTGTTGTGAGTCCCAAGATAAAGGAGTGATAAAATCTGCTCCAAAAAAAGCTAAATATCATGCAGGGGTTGCTGTCAGAAACCACATAGATGGTCTGCATCAAGCCAACTGTAGCTGTTCTGAAGTTTACAAGACCCTAAAGGCAGAGAAAATCCCTATTTCTCTATCAGTGATTTAGAGAATAGGTCAACGCTTTGAAACAACAGGTGATGTTTCCAGAAAGAAAGGATCTGTAAGGCCCAAAGCCTCTTCTTGCAGGGATGACCACCTGCTGAAATTGACAGTTCTCAAAGACAAGCAAAAAAGCCTACAACAACTGTCAGCAGAATTCAAGACCTCAGAAAACAAGACTCTTTCCAGAAGAACGATAACCAGAAGGTTATCTAAAGCAGGTTTTGATTCTTTCTAGAAGATGTGTTAAAAAGCCATCTCAGAAAAACCTCAAAGACAGAATTACGTTTTTGGATTGTTTGATTCAGAGTGGTTCAGCAGAGTTGTGTGGAGTGATGAATCCCAGTTTGAGTTGCAAGGTGATGCTTAAGAGAGGTGTCTTCGAAGATCTGTTGAGAAATACAACGGTGAATGCGTCTCTACCACAGTGAAGCATGGAGGAAGAGGTGTCATGGTGTAGGGAGCTTTTCAGCTGCTGGTACTGGTGAGCTGCTTCACTGTGAAAAGTCAATGAATGCTTTGGAGTACAGGAGATTATTACAGAAAGGCTTGCTTCCCACATTTGAAAAGTTGTTTTCTAAATAGGAATGATCAGGTTATTTTTGTTTTTTAGCAAGACTATGCTCCTGCCCACACTGCAAAGACCACCAAGAAGTGGCTTGAGAACAAGTCCATCAGGCTCATGTTTTGGCCTGGTCAGAGTCCAGATTTGAACCATATAGAGAATATTTGGGCTCATCAACTGTTTGAAGCCATCAACATTGAGTGGAACAACATTGACTCTTCTTTCTGTAAAAAGCTGTCCGCAAGTTTACCCACAAGGCTTAAACATTTAAAGAAATCAAAGGGAAAAGCCATCCCATAATAAGTTACATTATCAATTTGTTCAATTCTTGCTAATTTCCTGACCAATGATTTGAGACCATTAAAAGCCATTTTGGGCTTGGCCCATTTTAATTTTTTATTTATTTTTGCCCTGGAGTGTACATGGGAACTTCTATACTGTTTAAAGTACTAAAGAAGTGGCTACTTTGAAGAAGCTAAAATATAAAAAATTTTATTTGTTCAAACATTTTTGTTGCTACATAGTTTCGATACTTCCATTTGTGTCATTTCATAGTTTTGATTAATGTATAATTATTTACAAATGTGGAAAGTAGTAACATTACAGAATGAGCAGTTGTATTCAAACTTTTGACTGGAAATGTATGTGAACTTAATAATAACATAACTTGAACCTCAGTGCCTAAAATACAATGTTCCCAGAAAACAGAGGGTTGACAACATTATCAACATTAATATTTTGTTTTTAGATTATTAGGTTAATAGATTTAGATACATTTTAGATTATTTATATGAATCTATAAGTGAGTGTATATCTTAAGACATGTAACTTGTCAAAAAAGTGTTTTTTTCTTTTTTTTTTTCACCTTTTTTGCCTTCTGTAGTTTATTTTAAATGGATTTTAAGATTATATTTAAAAAAATGACAAAGTACAAATAGTCCATATGTAGTGACACTCAAAAAGCTGCATGCATAATTAATATAAAAGATTTAGCAAAATGCCATTTGAAAGTGTTAGATGGAGCATGACACTGCAGAATATTTTAACTCTTCCAAAAGTATTTCTTGTCAGCTTCCCACATGAATCAAGCTGCTCTAAAAAGATCATGTCTTAATTTGCATGTGTAATGAGTGAGATTGTGCTGCATTGTTTAAAGATGTTTCGTGTGAAGAGATTGATGATTTACATGAACATCATCACATGAGCCTGAGTAATACAATAGTCTTACTCAACCATCGGCATGTGGGAGGTCATATTACTCGATATAATCTGTTAAAATAGAGATATAGTGTAGATCGTCACTCCCCAATCACAAGGAAACATCCTTCAAATGTGGGTGTTTGGTATGAAGCTGGATGACAGCTGAATTAGAAAAAACCCATCTTTTCCTTGTATCTGCCAGCTTAGTGACAACAGTAGTCACACCCTGTTTATCAAACCACACGGATTACAACAGTCACCTCTGTAAATTCACTGTTATTGCAGCAAGTTTTCCTACTTCCTACTTGAAAATGACCATTATCACATTCATAGAGTAGCTCAGTCGTCACTGCAGTTTAAGACTTTTTCAGATGAAACAAGAAACATAATCATGAAATACAGTGTGTAATGCTCTTCTGATTTATCCATACACTGGTTGAAGGAAATAAAGAAGAAATCTGTAATTTTTTTCAATATTAAAATACTTTGTACCTGTTTTTTAAGGTGATTTTTCTTTTAGTGCACTTAGTGCCACTGAAATATGGGTGAGAAAATAAAGACAAAAGCAGCATTGGTGTGATGACAGCCAAAAAGGAATGTTACATTTTTTTTATATAAGTTTCTTTGGAATAACATGCACTGATTAATTATGCACAATAAGACAAGGACAACGTGTACTATGAAAGTAAAAAGGTCAATTTTGTTTTATGTTGACTTAATACATCATTCATAGTCTTTTTTTTTTTTTTTTTGCTCCTTCCAAAGAACATGACGATCTTGTGCCACCTTGATCAGCTTCTCCTGGTGACTCATATCAACCTCTCCTCCAATCAGCTTGCGAGGTTACCGCCTCAGTTTGCCATGCTGCGGTGCCTTGAGGTGAAACAGAGCTTTCTCTTTTTGAATATCCTTACAAATCACTGTTTCTCAGTCGTTTTCTTAATGATCACATTGCTGTTAATGACGTAAATGGCAAGGTGTGTATCATATGTAATGGTGTCATGTGTTTCTGTGGACACATACACACAGGTGCTGGAAGCTGATGATAATGTCATTGAAAATCTAGAGGGACTGTACCAGCTGCCTAAACTAGAGGAAGTTTCACTGAAAAACAACCGTATCCTTTTATCAAACAAATTCAGATGTGTTTACCTCATTGCATTTTTTTTGGTGTCGGAGCCGCTGCTCAACCTTGCTTTATTCCGTGCATTTCAACTGATAAGGCAAATTTGGGACAGAAAAATTGACTGCACCGGTCCACTTGTGAAAATGCTGTTTTATTCTCAAATTTTTATAATATATTTCTATATACATTTCTAATTTAATATTATCACAAATTATATTATCAGCATAAAATTTAAGTGAGTGGTTGAACATATATACATAAACATACAGTACTGTGCAAAAGTTTTAAGCACTTGTGAAAAATGTTGCATAGTGAGGATGTCTTCAAAAATTATGCCATAAATAGTTTTCATTTATCAGTTAACATCATACAAAGTCCAGTAAACATAAAAAAACTAAATCAATATTCGGTGTGACCACCTTTGCCTTCAAAACAGCACCAATTCTCCTGTGTACATCTGGACACAGTTTTTCTTTGTTGTTGGCAGATAGGATGTTCCAAGCTTCTTGGAGAATTTGCCACAGTTCTTCTATCTATTTAGGCTGTCTCAATTGCTTCTGTCTCTTTATGTAATCTCAGACTGACTCGATGTTCAGTGGGGGACTTTATGGGGGCCATGACATCTGTTGCAGGGCTCCCTGTTCTTCTATTCTAATCTTTTCTATTTGCAAAAGTAATGTTTGGGAGTCTAACATTTATATTTCCTACTGACACACTAAAGCTGAAGATATAAATAACCATCTTAAGACAAATGCTTTTGTGAAACATCTTATGTGCCTAAGACGTTTGCACAGTACTTTCTCAGAATCTGAAATATTTCATTTAATTAAATTCAGAACATTTTTTTGTTTTAATTCTTACTTTTTTTTTCAATCCCAGATTTTCAATGTTGACTTTTAAACCCTACTTTATATTTGTATATATTGTTTATAAACTCAGCACAAAAAGAAACGTCCCTTTTTCAGGACACTGTATTTTAAAGATAATTTAGTAAAAATCCAAATAACTTTACAGATCTTTATTGTAAAGGGTTTAAACAGTGTTTTCCATGCTTGTTCAATGAACCATAAACAATTAATGAACATGCACCTGTGGAACGGTCATTAAGACACTAACAGCTTACAGACGGTAGGCAATTAATGTCACAGTTATAAAAACTAAGGACACAAAAGAGACCTTTCTACTGACTCTGAAAAACACCAAAAGATGCCCAGGGTCCCTGCTCATCTGAGTGAACGTGCCTTAGGCATGCTGCATGGAGGCATGAGGACTGCAGATGTGGCCAGGGCAATAAATTGCAATGTCTGTACTGTGAGATGCTTAAGACAGCGCTACAGGGAGACAGGAAGGACAGCTGATCATCCTCGCAGTGGCAGACAACGTGTAACAACACCTGCACAGGATCGGTACATCCGAATATCACACCGACGGGACAGGTACAGGATGGCAACAACAACTGCCCGAGTTACACCAGGAATGCACAATCCCTCCATCAGTGCTCAGACTGTCTGCAAAAGGCTGAGAGAAGCTGGACTGAAGGCTTGTAGGCCTGTTGTAAAGCAGGTCCTTACCAGACATCACCGGCAACAACGTTGCCTATGTGCACAAACCCACCTCCGCTGGACCAGACAGGACTGGCAAAAAGTGCTCTTCACTGATGAGTCATGGTTTTGTCTCACCAGGGGTGATGGTCGGACTCGCGTTTATCATCGAAGGAATAAGCATTACACCGAGGCCTGTACTCTGGAGCGGGATCGATTTGGAGGTGGAGGTTCCGTCATGGTCTGGGGCGGTGTGTCACAGCATCATCGGACTGAGCTTGTTGTCATTGCAGGCAATCTCAACACTGTGCGTTACAGGGAAGACATCCTCCTCCCTCATCTGGTACCCTTCCTGCAGGCTCATCCTGACATGACCCTCCAGCATGACAATGCCACCAGCCATACTGCTCGTTCTGTGCGTGATTTCCTGCAAGACAGGAATGTCAGTGTTCTGCCATGGGCAGCGAAGAGCCCGGATCTCAATCCCATTGAGCACGTCAGGGACCTGTTGGATCAGAGGGCTAGGGCCATTCCCCCCAGAAATGTCCGGGAACTTGCAAGTGCCTTGGTGGAAGAGTGGGGTAACATCTCACAGCAAGAACTGGCAAATCTGGTGCAGTCCATGAGGAGGAGATGCACTGCAGTACTTAATGCAGCTGGTGACCACACCAGATACTGTCTGTTACTTTTGATATTAACCCCCCCCCTTTGTTCAGGGACACATTATTCCATTTCTGTTAGTCACATGTCTGTGAAACTTGTTCAGTTTATGTCTTAGTTGTTGAATCTTTTTATGTTCATACAAATATTTACACGTTAAGCTTGCTGAAAATAAAAGCAGTTGAAAGTGAGAGGACGTGTCTTGCTGAGTTTATATATTTTTGGTAACACTTTATTTTGCAGTGTCTGTGTTACACATGTTACATGTTACTATTATTAATTACTATAGTAATAATAATAATATATAAGAACAAGCAGCTCCACAAATAATTACACCAAAAATACATGTTGATATTATTCACAGTAACATGAACCTTTTGGATGGGGGTAATTTTGTGATTTAAAATAATTTTTATTTTACTGTGACCAAACAAGAAAAAGTGTTTTTCTTAGCGCATTTTCTAGAAATCAGTAAGCTGTCTGATCTTGAGCCCTTGGTGTCCTGCCCCAAACTGACCAGACTGGATCTGCGTGGAAACCCTGTCAGCACAACTGCCAACATAAAGTCGGAGCTGGCCGAACTGTTGCCATTGGTTACTTCCCTGTCTCTGTGATGTGCATTATTAACTGCTGTGTGTGTGTGTGTGTGTATATGTCACTGAGATGTTTCGAGAGTGTTCCTGTGTGTTGTTCTTAATACCTGCACTGCTTAGTTTAATTAGAGCTCAAACAAAACATTTTAAAACTGTGCCTCATGTGCTGGGCCTAATCACACTTACAGGAATAGTTCACACTAAAATGAAATTGTCTTATTTACTCACCCTCATGCTATTCCAAACCTGTAGGCCTATGCTGTTTTCTGGAAAACAAAAGAAAAATTGTTGAAGAAGGTTCAAGCTGCTCTTTTCCACACAGTGACATTATTTAAGAAACCATAGAAGTGGTCCATTAGTCACTGTGATACACTAAATTGCACTGTTTTCAAAGTCCTCTTCAACAATTTCAGTCTGTTGCTATTGTGTGATTTAAGTTGTTATTCACTGAAAATCTTCCCCTTTGCTGCACTGTAAGGAACGTTATCCATTCCACATATTCGAAAAGGCATGTTGCATTCACACTTGAAAACCAATGGTGTTTTGGCATCAATCATGTCAAACTAGGCGTGACACTTTGATGCACCATTTTTGTAATCTAAACGCAATGCAAATGAGATTTGAGAGCTTTATATTTAAGTGAGTAATGTTCCTCACACAAAGCTGTCATTTGGCTTTAGAATATAGCACACAAATCACATGGACTACTTTTATTGTACTTTTCCCCCCTTTCTTGAGCTTGATAGCCATGATCACCGTGACCTGCCGTATGTAAACAAAAACATTTTTTTTTAAATTGGAAAGATTTAGAATTTCTCCTTTTGTGTTGTACAACATAAATAACAGCATACAGGTTTGCAACAACATGAGGGATGAGTAAATGAAAGCAAAATTTTAATCTTAGGGTGAACTTGTTTTAAACACTATTGACTCTCTGTGTACGTGCGTGCTTATGTTTATATGTCCTTGTGTGATAAATGATGGTTCACATTTCAAATAAAGTTAACACCAAAATGCATGCTGATAGAGATATACGTTTAGCCACATGAGCATTTTAAAGTGGAATAATTAAGCCCGCAGGAAAAATATTGCTTTGCAGCGTATTAATGAAGATGCAGATATTTGTCTCTGGGTTTCTTGTACTCGTGAATTCTACACCTGTGTTGGCTCTACAAATGTCAACCATTCGTTGTGTGAATGCTGCAGGTATGAGAATTACTGAGCCATGTAATTCGTCTTCATGATGATAAAGCAACGTGTGTCAGCCTCCTTTTGTTTCCAGTGAGTTTTTTTATTATTATTATTTGACTTTATATGAATTTTTTGGGGTCTGATTCTGGACATACTGTAGTTAAGTAAAAATGAAGCTGGAAAATGATTTCTTTTTTTTTCTTTTTTGCAAATATAGCTGCAGTGACGGGGCCATGCACTGAGTATACTGGTTTGGTCATGTCGTAGTTCAAAGGTTATGAGCAGATGCGCAATTATAACTTTTGAAGTTAAATAATATGGTATTTTCAGGGCATTGTGACAATGATGTCTACATTTCTTGTTTGGTATCTTTGCAAACAAATCCAAGTGCAGTGTTGCGTAGATTACTTCTGAAATGTAATCCAGTAATTTTTTCAGTTAATCTAATTGCTTTTGGACTACTTTAAATTATTGTATATTTTGATGGAAATGTAATTTTAAGCATATTAAGTACCAATTTTAAATCCTATTAATACTAATATTTAGTAAATATTAAAACAACAATTTGCTATTTGTCCATGTGAAGACAGACAGGTAATGTAATCTATGAAAAATAACTAATCTAATTAGGCACATTTAAAACAATGTAATCTAATTACATATTCTAAATGACATATAATCCGTTACTACTCAACACTGTTCAAGTGTTTCAGGAGAATGTTGTCTGACATAAAAAATCCATGCATTCAAGTTTATGAGTCTTGGTGTTAAGATTCTTAAAAATTCCCGCTTGAAATAGTACACGTTTTAACTACACATTTATATCTTGCATACAACTGATATCAAAAATTAATTAACATAAACATTCATGAAATGCAGAGAGAATCTCAACGATAGTAAACATGATGTGCTTTATCATGAATATTTACCATTCTTAGTAAAATGACATGAATAACACAAGATTAATGTCACAAATTGTGGTAGTGAAGAGGTGAGAGGGGATGGATCTAGTTGCAGGCTGTAATGAACATGACAAAGGAGATCTAGAACAACGTGGAGTGCCATAAACTAAATAAACAAACTATCACAAGTCTTACATGGACGAGAACTGACAAACAATGAACAAAACTGGAAGGTATTTATACACAAAGGGACTAAATGAGAGAATGGCATACAGGTGAGGATAATCAGGAGATGGACATGATAAGGGCAGTGTACTATGGGAAATGGAGTCTAGGAGGAAACTTCAAAACAAGAGTTCATGGAAACAGGAGGGAGACAGAATGTGACAATTAACGACTCTAATCCTCGATTTGTCTATTATAAGTGATTACAAATCACTACATATATTTTAAATGGTACATCAGGCTATAATCATTAATTTGTCAGTTACAAAAGTGATCACAGGTCATAACATCATTTTCAGAATTATCTAGCAAGGCTAGGTATTGTGTACATTTTGGTCCAAATGCATTCTGTGCATTTTATATGGTTAAAGTACCGTGACTTTGTGTTTATATTCCTGAATTAAGATGATATATCCTGAGATACACTTGTATACACAATGTTCCTGAATTAAGATGATACTGTATGTCCTGAGATACACTTGTATACACTTGAAAAATTAATTTGTACATTTGGAGTTATGAGCATTAGTTCTGTCCTGCTAAAGAAAAGTTCAACAGTTCAGATCCAATTTGTTCAATCTCTGTGTCTTGAACAATGACATGTGATACAGGAAATGTCTCATTTTAAGTGTTTGTGTGTTACTAAATGAATGAAACAAAGGGACTTCTTTTTTAGCTGCTGTTTGCAGAATACTTATCACAATGTCTCGGGATCTCCTGATCAGTTTAGCTTAAGTGTAGCAAATTGGTTTATACTGTAACAAAGGACAAAAAGAGTGTGTTTCCAGGAAGTGTGATCTAACTCATAGGGGTCATAGGGGTATTCCCTGATTTTTGACATGTAGGAGAAGGCGTCCTCTCCATTCACAGATCTTCTTTTGTTACATTTTTTGGCCAAATGTGGTTCATCTCATTTAGCTGGTCCATGTCAGACTTTAGGGAGCCATTTTGGCAGCTCTTAGTTTTACGACTTTGAGGAATTTCTGGTGTTATAGGCCATCATGGTGAAATTCTGTTTAAATTGTTCTTAATTTCCTTCTGCCGGGCTATTCTGATCCTACAAAAGTTATGTGGAAAAACTGTCAGACTAATCTTTTGGTGGCGCTAGAGAGTTTGAGAGACCTACCCTAAAATTACCATCAGGAATGAGGAGACCATGCCCAATAAGTGTGCCAAATTTCAAACATTTTTACCATACATTTCTTGGAGCTGCCATAGACTCCCAGTCTGAAGATGAAAAATAATAATAAGCAGAAAACCAACAGATAATGTGTAATAAGTGTATATGTGCCATTGGTGCTTAGACCCTAGATTAAAGGTTCAATCAATAATGAAAGGCATAGACCTGCACAGACTCTGCCACCACAGAATTAGCAGATAAAACGAAAATTCTTCCCAGGCCCCTTGCATGTTCGTTTAAATATTTTGGTTAGTCTAGTAATGCTACCAATAGGAGTGTAGTATTCTCAGATGTTTAATACATTTTACCAAATTTACATTTAATACTGCAGATCTTCCAGCACAAGCAGCACGGAAATTTGTGGAAAAAATTGCAGTTACAGTTTGGGCCTAGGCATGGATGGAGGCTTTACCTTTTTTTTTTTTTTTCACACCAATTGCACCATAAGAACTTCCTTGTAACACATATTGCTAAAGCTTATAGGCGGAAATAACAGGTACCATTACAGAGTGGTGCATTTTTATAGATTGTTAAAAAAAATAAATAAAATAAAATTAAGTAACATTTTAAAGTTATTTTTGCTTAATAATAACAGTGAATTAATTTAACTAAAGCAGTGGTTCTCAACCAGTTTTGTTTCAGGCCCCAGGATAGGGGATCAAGTAATGCGTTTATTATAAAAGAGTAAAAATTTCCTTAAAATCAAAGTTCACTGTTTGGTTTCTAAATTTCTACTGAACCTCATCAGTTTTTCTGCACACTGTGGTCAACACAAACAATCTTCATTTTTGTAAGTGAACCTATATTTAATGTAGACTGGATTGCATTTTGTGTAAATTCTTCAGTGCTTTTGAGGATGCAGTCTATCCAATTTGGCTAGCTTCTGCCAAGTCACAGATTAATTTTTAACTAATTTGCGACAAGATACTGTAAAGTTTGATTGGAATTTTTTTTATTGCATTTTATCCAGATTATGGGGTTTTTTTGAGTCACAGATCCTACAAAATGTGAATTACTTTGCATCTACCCCAAAAAAATTCCCCCTAATGTTCTAACCAGCCTAACAGAGTTGTCTGAACAAACAATTCATGTTGAACAATGTTGCTGATTTGCAAGTTCCCAGCATGCATTGCAGCATGTATACATTTTACGGTTAGTGTTATAGGCTTATTTTTGCTGTTTGCTGACTTTATTTTTGTTATTAATGTTGTTGTTTTTATTTGTTTGTTCGTTTTGCTTCTGTTAGTCAATTGTTGTGTGGTGAGGTTAGGAGCTCATCTTTTAACTGAATGAGGTTTGTTGATTGTCACCAGTATTGACGTTTGTATGTCAAGGATTGAGGTCTATCGTGTGTCTATATCAAACAATTATATGTACTACTTTGACTTGCAAGACATACCTCTCTTCAGAGGCAAAAATTGCAGTCAATTTAATGTAAAGGTAATTTAAATGGTGACAAAATGAAAGTTCTCCGATTGTAAATTAACAGCTGGCTGAACAAGAAATTAATAATTCTTCAATAATAATTCAACAAGAAGTTTTGCATTTGCTAAACAAAGCAAGTTTACTGAGGAAAATTAATAAGACAGTTGTTGAGAGAATTCAAAATCGTACTAAATCACACTGACTTCATTTTTTTAAGTTTGCTCAATTCTTTTTTACAAGACATAACTTTTGACATCAACAACCAAAGAAATGGGAAATGTTTTCTAAGCTCTTTTGAAAGTTTTTAAGCCTATTTATTTAACTACGCACAATTATGGAACTTTATCTGTTTGATAATTAAAACATTTGTGTGAAATATTTTTGATGTTAAATAACTTTGATTCCTAGCTTCCTATTGAAGGTCAACTATAAGTAAATCATTTGTAGGTTGATTTCACAGAATAGTGTAACACTGTATATTTAATACAACTAGTCAAAGTGTCACAGTTGCCCCTATCACTCTAGCTCATTTTGTGATTTAAGAAAGAGCATTACAATTGCCCTGTTACAATTGCCCCTGGTGTCCCCTCCACAGGGGGCAGAGCAATCTGGTCTTTGGTGGCCGCAAGAAACTGGGCAGACTGGATGGTGGCCGCTGGTGACTGGACAGGCTCGTCCACGGCCACAGGGGACTGGACAGGCTCGTCAACAGCCACAGGGGATAGGACAGGCTTGTCAACGGCCACAGGGAACTGGACAGACTCGATGACCACGGGGAACTGGACAGGCTCGTCAACGGCCACGGGGAACTGGACCGGCTCGTCGACTGCCAAGGGGAACTGGACATTAGTGGCCGCCCAGGAAACAGCAACCAACTCAAACCCCTCCAGGGGTGCCACAGCAGACTCTGACCCCTCGTGGCAGTCATAAACAAACCCTTCCACCTCCTGGCGGTCCGCAGTGGGATCCTCTGTCTCCTGGCAGTGAGCAGCAGGCTCCTCCACCTCCTGGCAGTTAGTAACGATCTCCTCCATCACTTGTCAATTCAAGTCAACCTTTTATTTATAGAGCACATTTAAAAACAACAGAAGCTGACCCAAAGTGTTTTACAGATCAAACAAATAAATAAATAATTACAGAGTAATATAAAAACAGATTGATTTAAAGTTAAATATAAAACATGATAAAAGAAATAAAAACTTTTAAATACAGCATAATATTTTTATCCATTTCAACTATTCAATGATCTATTCAAAAGCTACAGAATAAAAATACGTTTTTAAAGAAGATTTAAAAATGGCTAGTGATGAAGCTGACCTCACATTGAAAGGGAGACAATTCCATAGATTAGGACCTATCACAGAAAAGGCACGGTCACCCTTAGATCTATAGCGGCAATAAGGAACCCTCAATAAAAGTTGACCAGAAGACTTAAGCACTCTGGTGGGGGAGTAAGGGAGGAGAAGGTCACTGATATATTGGGGCGTGAGACCAGATAGTGCCTTGTAGACATAAATCAGAATTTTAAAATCAACCCTGAATTTCACAAGAAGCCAGTGTAGAGATGTTAATGTGATCTCTCTTTCTTGACCCTGTTAAAAGCCTAGTTGCCACGTTTTGAACCAGCTGTAGGCGGGATAACGCAGTTTGGGGGAGATCAATGTACAGTGAGTTACAATAGTCTAACCTTGATGTAATAAGTGAACGGATCACAATTTCCAAGTCTTTATAGTAAAGAAAATGTTTTATTTTAGCGATAGATCTCAGGTGGAAAAAGCTAGCCTTGACAACAGCACTGATCTGCTTATTGTAAAGTAACGAGGAGTCTAAAATCACTCCAAGACTCCTTACATGATCTTTGTCACCAGCAAGCCCCTCCGCCTCCTGGCAGTCAGGAGATCTCCACTTCTGCAAGACAGCAGACATGGTCCACCAGATCCCAAAAGGGCAAAACAAAAATCTTGCCCAGCACCTCCTGGGAAGATCTCATCAAAGCACCACCTTTGGGGCTCACTGGCCAGCTCCATAGCATAGACGCCAAACGCCTAACCGTTCTGGGAGCTGACCAGAGTGAAAAGAGAAAAGACCAATGTTACAACTTGTTACAAATCTGAAATTGGTCTGTGTCCCTTAAAGAGACAGAAAGAGCATCAAGTCATGCATGACTACAGGATTACAACAGATCTGTGTATCTCTGATAACAGCACACAGTTTTGGACAAGCTACTCAAAAATGTATCTAAGCTAAACTCTGGCAATGAGCACAGCTGATGCATCTTTCCTACAAGAAGCCTAGAGGGGGGAAATATACAGCATGCACACAAACAGAAACACGCGCACTGATCAAAGTCAGTTGGAATTAAATAATAAATCCCATCTTTTGAATATTCTGCCCAGCATAAGCATAAACATGGAAGTGAACTCTGTGTTATTTGCATATAGCATGGTAATTGAAGATCGGATTTATATCCGTTTGGCAGAGACACATTGATATGGGCAAGTGTAAATGGAATGTGCTTTTTAAAATGGATAGCAATCTGATCAGGCCCTTTGTAGTCCAAACGCATCCAACACTGATTGGACTGGAAACCAAAACATTTTTCAAAATTTCTCCTTTTGCATTCCATGGAAAAAAGAAAGACATACAGGTTTGGAACAACATGAAGGTGAGTACATGATGACCAAATTATTTATTTATTTATGGGTGAACTATCCCTTTAAGACCTGATTAAATATTTAGAGATCAATATAGGAGATCAAGATATAGAATGAATCCAAGCTCTCTCTCTCTCTCAGGTGTTTTATTGAGACCTTCTCAAATCCAAGACAGGACAGAACAAGTGGAGCATCATACAGACCACTACAATAGTGAACTCATCATCCGCAGAGGCCAGACTTTTCAGATGTTGATTGAAATCTCATGACCTTTTAACCTGAAGACAGACAGACTTCACTTAGAGCTGAGACTAGGTCTGTTTGCCATCTTACTCTCCTGTTCCAGTGTAAAAGTATCAAATCAAATCAAATCACTTTATTGTCACACAGCCATATACACAAGTGCAATGGTGTGTGAAATTCTTGGGTGCAGTTCCGATCAACATAGCAGTCGTGACAGTGATGAGACATACGCCAATCTACAATAAACATCAAATTAACACAACACAATTTAAACATCTGTTATACATAATTACACAACTTAAAACATCAAATTAACACAACACAATTTAAACATCTGTTATACACAATTACACTCAACAATATACAATAATAACATACATTGCACAGTATACAATATGCTGTTTTTTTTTTTGTTTGTTTTTTTTGTTTTTTACTATATAGATACTATATAGATACACATTATTCAATAAAAATTAAAATATATATGAAAAAAGTATATATATAGAATGTACAGTATTGTACTGTATTGACATTCAGGCTGTCGGTTGATAGTCAGTTGTTAAGAGAGACATAATATAATGACAGTAATATAATTTATGACAGTCCGGTGTGAGATAAAAGAGTAATAAAGTGCAGGGATGATGTATTTTGATCGTGGGAGATCAAGAGTTCAGAAGTCTGATTGCTTGGGGGAAGAAGCTATCATGGAGTCGGCTGGTGCGGGTCCTGATGCTGCGATACCGCCTACCTGATGGTAGCAGTGAGAACAGCCCATGGCTCGGGTGGCTGGAGTCTCTGATGATCCTCCGAGCTTTTTTCACACACCGCCTTGTATATATTTCCTGGAGGGAGGGAAGCTCACCTCCGATGATGTGTTTGGCAGTTCGCACCACCCTTTGCAGTGCTTTGCGGTTGTGGGCAGTGCTATTGCCGTACCAGGCGGAGATACAGCCAGTCAGGATGCTCTCCACAGTGCAGGTGTAGAACCGTGTGAGGATGTGGCAGTTCATTCCAAACTTCCTCAGCCGTCTCAGGAAGAAAAGGCGCTGATGAGCCTTCTTCACAACGACTTCAGTGTGGACGGACCATGTGAGTTCCTCAGTGATGTGGACACCCAGGAACTTGAAGCTGCTGACTCTCTCCACTGGTGCTCCATTGATGGTGATTGGACTGTGTTCTCTGTCTTTTCTCCTGAAGTCCACCACAAGCTCCTTTGTCTTACTGACGTTGAGGGAGAGGTTGTGCTCCTGACACCAGTGTGTCAGAGTGTGCACCTCCTCTCTGTAGGCTGTTTCATCATTGTCAGTGATCAGACCTACCACCGTCGTGTCATCAGCAAACTTAATGATGGCATTGGAGTTATGTGTTGCCACACAGTCATGTGTGTACAGGGAATACAGTAGTGGGCTGAGAACACAGCCCTGCGGGGCTCCAGTGTTGAGGGTCAGTGATGAGGAGATGTTGCTGCCTATTCTAACCACCTGGCGTCTGCTTGACAGGAAGTCCAGGATCCAGCTGCACAGCGAGCTGTTTAAGCCCAGAGCCCGGAGTTTCTCATCTAGCTTGGAGGGCACTATGGTGTTGAATGCTGAGCTGTAGTCTACAAACAGCATTCTCACATAAGTGTTCTTTTTTTCCAGGTGGGAGAGAGCAGTGTGTATTGTAGATGCAATGGCATCATCAGTGGAGCGGTTGTTACGGTAAGCAAACTGCAGCGGGTCAAGATTGAGTGGTAATACAGAGCAGATGTAATCTCTGATTAGTCTCTCAAAACATTTGCTGATGATGGGGGTCAGAGCAACAGGACGCCAGTCATTTAAACATGTTATTTTCGATTGTTTTGGAACAGGCACAATGGTGGATGTTTTAAAGCATGTGGGGACTACAGACAAAGAGAGGGAAAGGTTGAAAATGTCCGTAAAAACACCAGCCAGCTGGTTCGCGCACGCTCTGATGACGCGGCCCGGAATGCCGTCTGGACCCGCGGCTTTGCGGATATTCACCCGTCGGAAGGATCGGGTTACATCCGCTACAGAGACGGAGAGTGAACTAACCTCTGTAGCTTCGGCCGTGAGAGCTCTCTCCGCGAGGGCGGTGTTATTTCCCTCGAAACGAGCATAAAAAGTATTTAGCTCATCCGGTAGAGAGGCAGCGGTGTTCATGGCGGAGTTTTTATTCCCTTTAAAGTCCGTGATGATGTTAATTCCCTGCCACATGCTTCTAGAGTTGGTGGTGTTAAACTGTCCTTCAATCTTACTCCTGTACTGGCGTTTTGCTGTTTTGATAGTTTTTCGGAGGGCATAACTGGCTTGTTTATGCTCCTCCGCGTTCCCGGAATTAAAAGCGGAGGTCCGCACATTAAGTGCTGCGCGAACATCGCTGTTGATCCACGGCTTCTGATTCGGATAGATTCGCACAGTTCTGGTCGGAATCACTTCCTCTACACACGTTCTGATGAAGCACATTACGCTATCAGCGTAAAGCTCGATGTCGTCATCAGAGGCGGACCGGAACATCTCCCAGTCCGTGCGATCAAAACAGTCTTGTAGCGTAGAGTCTGATTGGTCCGACCAGCACTGGATCGTTCTGAGGGTGGGTGCTTCCTGTTTCAGTTTCTGCCTGTAAGCGGGCAGAAGCAGAATGGAAGAGTGGTCCGATTTGCCAAATGGTGGGCGGGGGAGGGATTTGTAGCCATCCCGGAACGGAGAGTAGCAATGGTCCAAAACCCGGTCCCCTCGTGTGTTGAAACTAATGTGCTGATGATATTTTGGTGCGACTGATTTTAAACTGGCTTTATTAAAGTCCCCGGTCACAATGAACGCGGCCTCAGGGTGCGCGGTTTCCTGCTCACTTATACTCCCATACAGTTCCTTGAGTGCCCGGTCTGTGTCGGCTTGTGGGGGGATGTACACAGCAGTGATAATGACCGCTGTGAATTCCCTCGGTAGCCAGAATGGTCGACACAGAAGCATAAGAAATTCCAGATCAGGAGAACAGAAAGACTTGATAGAATGTATGTTCCTCTGATCACACCAGGATTTGTTGATCATAAAACATACACCACCTCCTCTAGTTTTACCTGAGAGGTCTTTCGCTCTGTCCGCTTGGAGCATGGAGAACCCCGCGGGTTCAATGGCTGAGTCTGGAATCTCCGCAGACATCCAAGTTTCCGTATGGCAGATAACGCAGCAGTCCCTCGTCTCTCGTTGGAAAGAGATCCGCGCTTTCAGCTCGCAGAGCTTGTTATCCAGAGACTGAACATTTGCCAGTAGAATAGTGGGTAGCGGGGGTCGATTTGCGCGGCGTCTTACTCTGATGAGAACGCCGGCTCTGTTTCCCCTTTTCCTCCTGCGTTTCCGTGGCCGTGCTGCCCAGACAAAGGGCTCCGCTTGCGTGTTTGTAAACAGCGGGTCGGCATTGAGGAATGTGAAGTCCGGTTTACGGTGTGAGATCGCTGAGCCAATGTCCAAAAGTGTTTGTCTGTCGTAGACAATAAGGCAGGCAACATCCAAGACAAAAAACATAAGAATTGTAAACAAAACAAACAAACCATTGCTAAGATGTGTCGGCGCTCGCAACGCAGCAGCCATACTCGGCGCCATCTTGAGTCCAATCGTAGGATGGGTGCCAACCATATGAGCACTGTAAACCCACTGTAAGCATGCAAGCTTGGATCTGTGTGTTTGTTTATGTATAAGGATTAGCTTTTTCAGAAGCATCTCATCCATTGGTATCCATACCAAAACAAACGGCCTTGTGTCTCCATGCCAGTGTATTGCAGTGTTACACTTTTTTGCTAAACTTGAAGGCTCATCCTGGAGGATGAAAACCTTGATTAGTTTGTTTAGGTGTATTTTATTAGAGTTGGTGGACTAGAGATATTGAAGGGCCACTGACTGGAGTGGGCATGTATTATACGAATTACCAAATAAACTACTAGTATTACTATCATACATTTTTCTGCACCTATATACAAAGGAGTATGCAACAGGGTTTCTGTTAGCCAGTGATTACCGTTTTTGACCGTTAAAATATCCTAATGTCCGACAAATTCAAACATTGTCGGACACAATGTCTGGAGAAAATATTAGCACGATGAGTCAGCAAGCCCTTTAGTTGATGCAACAAGTGTACAGTGTGACGGCATGCAGGGATAACAGCGCTTCACTGACACAGAGGTTTAAATTTTCCCGTAGCTTGTGGAGTCCTAATCTTCAACTACAGCGTGTTGTATCCCACACACTTGCATAAACAGCCTGCGTTATTCTTGTCTTGCGTACACTGCCCGCAGTGAAGCTTCTCACTTCAGAATCGCATTAAAACCTTGCATTGCCATCTTTTGGAGAGAAGGACACCAGGTTTATGTGAATCTCAAGTTGTACAGAAACACTAAACACATTTGACTTCACTTTGGCAGCAAAATACTTTTGTGCTATGAAAAATTGGATGAAAATAGTCAGAAAATTAAAAAGCCAAGGAAATTAGCCAAGGTGAGAAATTATAGCATAACCTAATGATTTGTTATTTAATGTTTATTTGTAAACAAAAACATATGTGGCAAATTGCAGTTTAGTTGTTTTGTTTTGCCCCAATAAATAGGTGCTAATTCCATGATGGACATTTTATTTAATGAAAAAACAGCCATAATGAACAAAGGTTTATCATTCATTTGACTTGATTGTGTCATTATTAGCCTGTATCACATTATTATGCACAGTCCATTCTGTTTACAGCGCAAAATAAACACCAAAATGAGATGACCAGATTTTTTCGACTGGCACCTTTTGTTTTGGACTGCATCTTTTCTGTGCCTTACAGAGTTTCCACTTACCTATTGAATATGTAACAGTGGAGAAATAGTCTTGATACATGGAGAAAGTTCAGTTCAGATGTAACTTTTATTCTCTGAGAGAATATTTGGTTACTATAAAATATTTTTTCTCTTAGTCCATCCATCAATCTTCTGCCTTTTATCTAATTCTGGGTAACAGTGGCAGAAGACTAAGAAGAGCAGCCCATACATCCTTTTTTTTTTTTTGACCACATCCTCCAGCTCGTCCTGGGGGATCCCAAGGCGTTCCCAGGCCAGCCGAGAGATATATTTCCTCCAGCATGTACTGGGTTTGCTCTGGGGTCTCAGTTAGACATGCCTGAAACACCTCCACAGGAAGGCGTCTAGGAGGTATCCTGGCCAGATGCCTTTACCACCTCAACTGGCTACTTTCAATGCGGAAGAGCAGCGGCTGTACTCCGAGCCTCTATCTTAACTTCACTATCACTTTGGGTGAGCCCAACCACCCTGCATAGAAAGCTGACTTTGGCCATTTGTATCAGCGATTTTATTCTTTCATTCATACCCAAAACTCATGACCATAGGTGACAGTTGAATGGAAAATTGAGAGCTTTGGCTTTTAGGCTTAGCTCTTTTCTTCACCATGACGGTTCAGTAAATTGATGTAATGCTCCAACTTTCCCTAACTCAGGAACAAGACAGAGATACTTAAGTTCCTCCACTTGGGGAATATGCTCACTCTGTACCTGGAGAGGACAATCCACCCTTTTCCTACAGAAAACCATGGACTCAGATTTGGAAGTGCTGACTCTCATCCCAATCACTTCATACACGGTTGCAAACTACCCCAGAACATGCCGGAGGTCACAGTCTGATGATTCTGGCAGAACCTGCAGCACCAGCTGCACCTTACAATCCTGTCTGTGAATAAAATTAACAGGGACAAAATTAGGGCTGCCCCCTAAAAGTTGACCAAACATTAGTCAATGAGAAAAGTCTTGGTTGACCAAGTTTTGATTGGTCGGTTGGTCGCCGAAAAAAAACTCCACAGGAAACCTACGAACATTGGTATTACCGCTGGTTGGATGCTAGGTGGTACTATGGGGTAATTTTTGTTAAGCAGGGTTAGGGTTAAGCCTACGCAATAAAGCAAGACATCTTGATTTCAAACTTTGAACTTTATTTTTTATTTATTTTAACTAAAAATTCAAATGAAACTGAAAAAATTAAGTGCAATTAAAATGTGTGTTGTTCAGCTTTTTGAAAGATGGCTTCACAACAGTTATGAAGGGCAACATCTCTCTGGCAAAGAACCTACTTCATCTGTGCATTCTCTACTGGTTAGGTATTTCATTGTCCGGGAAAATATACGACGTATGTGAATAAATTAATTTTGTTCCCTCCTTCACGAGGCTGTGGGATCGGTGAATATTCTTGCTTTAGTGATTTTGCATTAAAATTAATTTATTTAAAAAATGAAAAACTTAAATCAAATACTTTTCTAAATTCAAATTGCACTCCAAATGAAACGAAAAAGCAATTAAAATAATGAAGTGATCAAAACAATAATATATATATATAAGTAACCACCTTTCCATTTACCGTCAGGCAAGTAACATGCAGGTGGAAAATTACTTACACAAATGAAAACAATTATAAATGTAAAAATAATAATTATAATGATGATAATGATAATAATCACTGAAATATAAATCATGGTTCGAGGTGAACGTGTTTTTGTATTATTTTATGTTTTAATCACAGATGTACAGGCTGCAGAGTTGTGGTCACAACGAACTGCTCTGTGGAAATGTAGCGAAATGAACTCAAAGCACCTCCTGAGTTGAGATGTCTGAGGTCATTTGCAGCACTCATAGACTATACTGTTCTTTCAAAATTCAGAAGACAGAAACAAAGAAAAAGTTAGAACCTTTTACATGCACGTGTTCCACGAGACTGCACATCTCTGTTCAAACAGCGTGTCATACATGCGCATAGATGCTTTTCTGTCATCTGTTCTTAATAATATAATAAAGTGTGTTTCTTCAAGCATGTGTCTATGTGTCTACAGGCAAATTATTTGATAATAATAATAGTCTAATAATAATATTAATAATAATAATAATTTAATACATTAATGGGAAAACGGGCCAAATATCGTTCAGTATACATTCAGAATCATTACCGCTTTTGCCAATGTTGCTGCGGCTCGTTTCATGCATGCACTTGTAAAATTTCTATTTTAAAGGTTCATTAGTATGGTTTAGTATTTCTCTGTAATGTAGTACAGTGTTAGCAAGGTTACTTATAACATTCTTTCTCAGCCCTGGAACCATTTTCTGATGCCTCCCATAATATATATTTTTAAGTAATTAAATTAATATCATAAACGTGCGACAACTAGTTGACTAATGGCTTAAACTAATGACTACTAGTTGACTAGGAAAATCTTTGGTCGGGAGCAGCCCTAAACAAAATGGCATGCATTATGAGCTCCGGAACCCCATACACCCGCAGCATCTCCCACAGGACACCCTGGGGGGTGCGGTCATAAGCCTTATCTAAGTCCACAAAATACATGTAGACTGGATGGGCAAACTCCCATGCCCCTTCTAGGATCTGCACTTGGGTAAAGAACTAATCCACTATTCCACGATCCGTATTCATTGCACATACATCCAAATTGAAATAGATGACCCTCCCTTGTGAAACCAGGCCAGGCAAGGCACTGGAGGGGCGGCTGACGCAGTCTCGTGGCTCACCTCTCACATCGCTCTCCTATTTAATCTGTTGGAGGATTGGTTTAAGGATAGGCACTGGATGGTTGGTAGGCAGAGATTGATAGCTTGTTTTTTTTTTCTAACAGAGAGAAATATTACCTACAACTGAAGTTTCTCTTTTAGAAGATGTCAGCAAAGTTTCGTACAATTCCGCCCCTAGGGTGCTACAACTAAAAAACTGTCATAACTTTGCAGCCGTTTGAGCGACAAAGTTAAAATTAAATATGCATGTTCTCTGGTTCAAATGCTAACATATTCTTAAAAAATCTATTTGAAAAATTAACAAAATGGCCTCCACCGGCCAATCAAATTTCAGCACCTTATAACTTGTATTGGGAATGGCAGAGGGTTATGGAAATGACTATACACAAGCAGGGTGTCAACTCGAAGCTGCATATAAAATTTGGTGACAATCAGCCACACGGTAGCGGTATAATTAGCTAATTTGCATTTTTGCTCATAACTCTGGAACCGTATAGGCTACAATCCAAATGTGTAGCTCCACTGAATCCACCAGTGCCCCACAATGATATGGTCACTTTATTTTCTATTTCTGCAATTAGCTTTTTTTACAATTTCGATTTTATTCGAAAAACATACTTTTTCGAACTAGTCCTAGGCCGTTTGCCCGATTATCACGAAATGTTGTATATATCATCTACAGACCCTCCTGACAAAATGTTATCAAAATAATTTTGATGCGTCGAATCATTCCAAAGATATAAGCAAATATGTTTTGGCCGTGGCCTATAATGACTAATTAGCCTACATCTTGTGAGCACAATTTTCAAACTTAACAAATTTGTATACATGGACTAGAGAACACTCTGAGGTAACATAATGAGTTTCATTCAATTTTGATGCAAGGGGGCGCTATAACTTAAGACAATCCTATTTTTGCAACTGTGCTCAAAGCAGGTGAAATGTCACACCAAAATAGCTGTCCACAGCATCCACAGGATCTTTTCGGTCAAATTTGTTTATTTTGGTCATCTCACCATATGTGCTTGGCCCCCGACGATAGTCACTTGTGGCTATATTTTATTTTTATTTTTGTGTGGCTCACCATTTCTGAGTATACACTGCTACTTCAGTGATTATTTTTAAGTGTACTGAGTATCGCACACTGACGTCATCTACATCATGATGTTGCGGATCTTCCCTGACCGACGTTACCAGAAAAATCTATCCAATATGGCTGGCACTCGCAAGCGACGGGAGATAACACATGGAGCAACTTGTAAGTAAACCAAAAAGCTTTTCAAAACTCATTTGCTTTTTGAATCTTGTAAGGATATCATAATGAAGAAAATGCTTAATCATTAGGCTGCGCTGTTTTTACATTCAGGGTAACGTGCAAAGTGTTGCTTTTCCCAGTGCTTCGTGCACATTTTTGAACGCCATTAGCATCACTGCCTGATAGTGTAACGTTAATGTCAAAGCAGTACAATAATGTTAACGTTAGCTGGTAACTCTTTTCACTCGACGGCAGTCCTACTGTTTCTAAGTGTGTTGTTAACTGTTGTTTATGTTAAGCGCCCTGATCTGGTAAATATAATGTTATTCTTATATGCACCTGAATAAACTAGTGGCTAGCTGTAACTTTTATCCACAATTAAGTTAAGGCTAATACATGGACATGAAGTTAGCAAGATACTGGATATTAAGTTAGCTAATGAAATCTGCAAACTTGTATTAAACCTCTACACATTTTCTTTCCTTGTAGGCCGAAGTGGATGCTGAGCTGTGAGCCTCCTCAAGAATCAAGGTAACTTAAATGTTAACTTAGGCTGTATTCTTTTTTATTTTTATTATTCCATTTATTTGGAAAAAAAAAATTTTCAGTAGCTTTACAAATAGACCTTCATTAAATGTTGGGCTAATATTTGTGGATTTCAAGTTAGCAACTGAGTGAAGTCAAATAACATGGTTTCTGTGTTGCTAGGCAATTAATTTAAAATTATAGGGAGACTGAAGGCAAAGACGGTATTGGTCTGTGTGATGAGCAGGGCGTCGTCTGGGCAGAACGAGGCTGGGAAGACAAGTGGCGAATGACTTTCGAATGACCGGTCTCGCGTTCCAGCAAGGGGCGGCGGGAGTACTTAAGGAGAGGAGAGAGCGGCAGACAGGAGAGAAAGATGCGTGAAGCTGTTTGTGTTTGTGTGTTGAGCTGAAAATCCAACAGAGTTTATGTGTAGTGAAGCTGAAAAGCAAACCTTTTGTGTACTGCTGAAAAGCGGCCTTATTGTGTGTGACTGAAAAGTTCAACAATAAATGTCTAAGTGTTTTTTCAAGCCGGCCCCAGTATCCTCCTTTCCATGAAATGTTACAGTCTCATTTCATCATATCATATCATATCATATCATATCAAAACAGAAGCCACCACATTCCCGTCAAACCTCTTTTTATTCCGCTCGGCTACTTTCATGCTATTTTCCAAAGCCAATTTTTAGCTTTCTTCTAACCTAGGTTACATACTTTGAATGAGATTGATACGGTTCATCGTTCAAGATCCCAAAAGCAATGTCCAGTGGCAACCGAGTCTGCCTTCCAAACATTAGCTCATAAGGTGAGTAGTCCGTAACATCGTTCCTGGTGCAATTGTACGCATGCACCAGTGGCTTGACATACTCTTTCTGATGAGCTTTCTGTTTGTTCTCCAGGGTACCCAGCATTTGCAGCAGAGTCCTGTTAAACTGTTCTACTGGGTTTCCCCTATGATGGTATGGCATTGTTCTCACTTTACGAATGCCAGCAATTTTACACAATTCGCGGATGGTGTGAGACTCAAAATCCGGCCCTTGGTCACTGTGTAGCTTCTCTGGGAAACCATAATGTACTAAAAAATGGTCCCAGAGGAACTTAGCAACCGTCTGAGCTTTTTGATTTCAAGTGGGAATTGCAACAGCATACTTCGTAAAGTGGTCAGTGATAACCAAGATGTCTTTCATGTTGCTGCTGTCGGGTTCTACTGACAGGAAGTCCATACAGACTAACTCTAATGGTCTGCTGGTCTGTATGTTTACCGATGGAGCAGCCTTCTGCACCGGGGACTTTCTTCTGACACAATGCTTACAAGTCCTGATCTTCCTTTCCACAGCACTGGCCATTCATGGCCAATAAAAACGGGAACGAAGAAGGTCAAGAGTCCTCTCCACCCCTATGTGACCCATATCATTGAGCAAACAGGTAAGTACCATCTCTCTGAGATCTCTAGGCAATGCTAGCTGTCTTTGTACTCTTCCTTGATCCAGATGCTTCTGATACAATAACCCATTTCTCATTTCAAACTTACTCCATTCCTTAAGCCACAAAACCATGTTCAGTGGCTTCCTTTTCACACTGGGTGGTTTGTTGTTAGACTCTAGGTATTCAATGACCTCCCTTATTTCAGGGTCTTCCCTCTTTCTACGCACTAAATCATCCTCAAACAATCTAGGAATGACAGGTAGGCCATGGTCACACTCATCCATAAATGCCTGGGGTAATGCTTCTGTAGTCACACCTAAGGACTCAACTAAGGCTACAGGAGAAGGTTGGTAAATCTGATGCCTCTCACAGATGGCTTTCACCACCTCAGGAAGCATAACCTGCTATCCCTGTTCGGCCTCACCCAGATGATTTAACGTGAACTGCTTTATGCGTTCCCATTCCTTCTGGGACTCCAAATCATCCCTGGTCTGCGTCCTGATTCTGAGCACCTGCTCGATATTGGATTTTGACATTGAAAGTGGACAGACTAGACAACCACCTGTAGCTAGTGGCGTCGAGTTTTGCCGAAGTCAGGACATATGTTAGGGGATTATTATCAGTCACCACCGTGAATTCGCTCCCATACGTTAAGTCACTAAACTTAACAGTGACTGCCACTTCAGCACTAAAACTCCAGCTTATGAGCTGGATACTTAGCTTCACTCCGAGTCAAACCCCGACTGGTATACGCAATGTCTCTTAGCTGTCCCTCCTGCTCCTGATGCAAAGCAGCACCGAGCCCGGTGGTGCTGGCATCAGTATGCAACAGGTAAGGTAGCTTGGGATCAGCATAGCCCAGAATTGGAGCAGTTGTCAGTTTGTCCATGATGGTTTTAAACGCTTGTTGGCATTCAGCGGTCCATCTATCCCCTATGGCTCTTTTGGGTTGAAGTAGGGCCGATTTACTTCCTTACACTTAGTTCTCCTCCTAACTGGGGGATACCTGGCGTGAGATCATTTAGGGGTCTAACGATTTTTGAAGAAAGTCCTGTACAAATCTCCGGTAATACCCGGCAAATCCTAAAAAGGATTTCAACTCTCTAAGATTCTGCGGTTTTGGCCAGGTTTTTACGGCTTCTATTTTACTTGGGTCAGTACTCACACCATGTTGAGACATGACATGACCCAGATACCGTATGGACATCTGAAAAAATTTCCACTTCTCGGGAGAAAGTTTTAAGCCGTACTCCTTCAACCGGTTAAGGACTATAATGTGAACCAACTCCAGTGATACTCTGAGTTCAACTTTTGAGTAATAAATTCACTCTAGAATTAATTTTAGAAAGTAAATTCACTTATTTGGTACTTCTTGAAATTTATGCAAAAAATTTCCCTTCCTGTTTCAATTTGTAAAATATATATATATATATATATATATATATATATATATATATATATATATATATATATATATAAATAAATAAATAAAGACACTTGATCAAACAATACAAATAAAAAAAAAAACCACAAATTAAATCAAAATAATTTCACATGAAATTCACGCTGAAATCTTCGAACAACAACTGTATTGTCTTCCTCTTTGATTTAGTTCCTCCAAAAGAACCAGAGAAATACAGGTATATGTGCTGTTGGTTCAGTTTCCTTCCGTCCAACTCGGCAACGACAATGTTATTCAATCACAACTCGATGTTAGCTCCTTGTGGCTCGCCAGTCCCAACTCCCTCCACGAATGCAGGAATTTGAACGAATACTAGAAGTCCAAGAACTACACTCCGGTAAACGTCGCTTCAATGTAACGTCAGCTCATCAGCACACAGCATTCACCAGGCAGGAAGATGATGAAACCAAATCCAAACAAATAATAAACAGGAAAAAACCTGACCTTGAATACAAGGTCACAAAACCATCATTAGTAATGTTTTCGTGATACACATGCATCACATCAATTACCGCAGTTCAACTCAATATCAAAATGGCCATTATATTTTACATACGAACATGTAAGCATGCGTTCATCTCATGTGGCCTCACATCCTACATTCACAATTAATAAAGGAAACTTATATACAACTCTCTTTCATTTTACATTTCAGTTATATGAACATTCTACAACAGATTAGTACATGAAATAACAGTTTTAACTCACCAAGGCCACTGATGAACTTGACCGTTTTAATCCCTGTAACTCCAAAGGAACTCCATTTCCACTTGGTCTTTTGCTCAAACATCTCATAAAAATTAAATTCTCACTATAAACTCTTTATTGTCTTCATAAAACAACTTTTAATGCATTAGTAACGCGTTATGCGTTAACGAGGCTTCTTCTCAGCAGCCGCGTAATTCTTAGCAACTAAATAAACAGTCTCTTTTCACACTAAATATTCCATTTTCACATGTAAAATTGTGTCTAAATAAATCTCACTTCAATATTTACCTAATATGCTATTTGACTAATCAAATTCTCACATTTCTTCAGAGTGGAATGAAAGTGGAGAGAAAAAAAACTCAACCGCATGCGAATTCCAGAAAATGAAAATGCGCTAAACAACATTCTCAATTATCATTGGTCAGTTCTCCCAGGTACAACATATTTTCATTGGCTGTTTTACTGCTCATAAAAATAATTACATTCTGCTCATTTGCATTATTCAGTCACATCTTAGTACTGTTTGTAACTGGGGTTACATGTAGCTTTATTTATTTTAAGCTCACTAAGATATCTAAAAACTTCACTCTCACTAACTTTATTTAACAAAAAAGAATTTTGAACGATTCCACATTGAGCATAGTATGCCTGCACTTGTTTTTCATTATATATAACATGTTGCACAGGAAGTTGTTTAACTAATTCATTGGCCACAGTTGTAAAATACTGATTAAAATTCTCTGCTTCCTCCTTCTGATTTGAAACTAATTTCCCTTCAACATTAATATTTATTCTTAAAGATTTATTATTTACAGTTTTAGTGTACACCTTGTGCGCAACAATGATCTGGCAGTTCACAGAAACTCGCCGTTGCAACTTCCCAGGATTCACTCTCAGGTAAGTATTTTTCTCTTTTTCTAGAGCTTTAGTTTAAGATTAAACTAATCTTTTCTATTTTTCAGACTTTTGCTGCTATAAATTCTTAACAGCGCAGTTGATCGGCATCTCGTTGATCTTCGCTTCTTCGTCTGTTCTCTTTTTGTCTGTGTTAACTCTAGGGTGGGTCAGCGGCTAGAGCAAGATTGGCTGTTTGGATAAATCACATTTGCAGCACTGATCCAGACTCTAATTGGTCAAGTTTATCTGCAATATGTTTTTACATATATTTGCAAGTATTAATAATAAATATACAATTTTGCATATTTTTCTGACTCTTTGGTTTTCATTCTGTTTCTAGTTACTTGCCTTTAGTTTCTTCACATATTTTAGTTAAATATGCACTTTTTATTTAATTGTAAGCTTATAAATTAAAATGCCATTTACTCTGATTTTACATCTGGGTTACACAACCAACCAACAGAGTAACAAGACAGGACCAGCTAGACAAGAAGAGCGAGGATAGTACTCAATTTAGTATAACAATCTAGCCAAGAAACAGAGAAACATGATGGCACATGTAGGGAGTGAAATCAGTTTGGAATAGGTGTTGCTCAACAAGCTAATCAGTGGCATGATTGGGCACCACGCTGAGAACAATGAATGGTTTTCCCATGGAAACATTGATCATGCCAGTTGAGTGCACCCGCGAAACACGAGGGAGAGAAAATGACGAAACAAACAAAACAAACCTGCTGGCATACCAGAAACTGGTTGTCAATATGCACTGCCAAATTTTCCTGTTCCATGAGATCATTGTGTGTAATATCTAAAGGTTCATTTTGAGGCAATTTGTGCCTAATATTTAATACTTTTCTTAATGTTGCAAATTTATATAGCTAATGAATATCCTGGAAATGATCCCATTTGATTGCAAACAAAATACTTATTTGTCATTTTCAGTTTTGTTCAAGGTGATATATATATATATATATATATATATATATATATATATATATATATATATATATATATATCTATACACACACATACACACACACACAGTTGAAGTCAGATGTTTACATACACTTGGGCTGAAGTCATTAATACTCTTTTTTTAACCAGTCCACATATTTAATATTAGCTAGCTATAGTTTTGACAAGTCGTTTAGGACATCTACTTTGTGAATGACACAAGTAATTGTTCCAACAATTGTTTACCAACATATTGTTTCACTTTTTATTGACTATTTCACAAATCCAGTGGGTCAGAAGTTTACATACACTAAGTTAACTGTGCCTTTAAGCAGCTTGGAAAATTCCAGAAAATAATGTCAAGCCTTTAGACAATTAGCCAATTAGCTTCTGATAGGAGGTGTACTGAATTGGAGGTGTACCTGTGGATGTTTTTTTAATACCTACCTTCAAACTCAGTGCCTCTTTGCTTGACATCATGGGAAAATCAAAAGAAATCAGCCAAGACCTCAGAAAAACAATTGTGGAACTCCACAAGTCTGGTTCATCCTTGGGAGCAATTTCTAAACGCCTGAGGTACCACGTTCATCTGTACAAACAATAGTACGCATGTATAAACACCATGGGACCATGCAGCCATAACACCGCTCAGAAAAAAGAAACACATTCTGTCTCCTAGAGATGAACGTAGTTTGTGTGCGAAAAGTACATATCAATCCCAGAACAACAGCAAAGGACCTTGTGAAGATGCTGGAGGAAACAGGTAGACAAGTATCTATATCCACAGTAAAACGAGTCCTATATCGACATAACCTGAAAGCTGCTCAGCAAGGAAGAAGCCACTGCTCCAAAACTGCCATAAAAAAGCCAGACTACGGTTTGCAAGTGCAAATGGGTCAAAAATCTTACTTTTGATCTCAAGCCGAAGAACACCATCCCAGCCATGAAGCATGGGGGTGGCAGCATCATGTTGTGGGGGTGCTTTGCTGCAGGAGGGACTGGTGCACTTCACAAAATAGATGGCATCATGAGGAAGGAAAATTATGTAGATATATTGAAGCAACATCTCAAGACATCAGCCAGGAAATTAAAGCTCAGTTGAAAATGGGTCTTCCAAATGGACAATGACCCCAAGCATATCTCCATAGATGTGGCAAAATGGCTTAAGGACAACAAAGGCAAGGTATTGGAGTGGCCATCACAAAGCCCTGACCACAATCCGATAGAATATTTGTGGGCAGAACTGAAAAAGCATGTGCGAGCAAGGAGGTCTTCAAACCTGACTCAGTTACACCAGTTCTGTCTGGAGGAATGGACTAAAATTCCAGCAACTTATTGTGAGAAGCTTGTGGAAGGCTACCCAAAACATTTGACCCAAGTTAAACAATTTAAAGACAATGCTACCAAATACTAAAAATGTGTATGTAAACTTCTGACCTGAAAGAATGTGATGAAAGAAATAAAAGCTGAAATAAACCATTCTCTCTACTATTATTCTGACATATCACATTCTTAAAATGAAGTAGTGATCCTAACTGACCTAAGACAGGGAATGTTTTCTATTATTAAATGTCAGGACTTGTGAAAAACTGAGTTTAAATGTATTTGGCTAAGGTGAATGTAAACCTCTGACTTCAACTGTGTGTATATATATATATTACAAAATTCAGTACAAAAGTAGTCCAAAGGATGATGCACTGCATTTGAAGTGCTCCCTGACAGCATGAAAAAGCTTCGTGTGAGGTAGAGAGTGAAGTTGAAGTTATTAATTGCTGAAAATCTTCTCCTGATCCACTCCATGAAGGAGTCCAATTTAATTCAGAGCCAATGAGCATTCGACATCACTGTTGTAAAACCAGTTGCATTGCTTTTTGAGGCACTAATTGTTGAAATATAAAAACAAAACCAATGCTGGTTGACGGTTACGCTGGGCGGTACGGCAGATGGAGGCAGAGACCATTGAATAAAAGGCTTGAATTTGGGTCTATTCCTCACACAAAGCTATCTGAAGATTTGGATTAAAGCAAACAAATTAAATTGATTACTTTTACAATTGTTTTATGGTGCTTTTGTGGGTTATTTTGTGTTTGTTTTTTGTTTTTTTTGACATATTCTGAAAACTCCTTTTGTGTTCTATGGCAAACAAAATAAAATAAAAAATTGCTTAATGAATGGTTAAATGATTACAAATTGTTATTCATTTTAATATTTTAAAGTTTAGTCTTGGTTAAAGTGATACAATCCTTAAAAATTTTGAATAGGGCAGCAAAAATCACACAGAACCAAATTAAATCATTATAACATCATATTGGGTAAATGCATCAACTGTTTAAAGTAAATGTGATAGTACTGAACCAGAGGCATAACTACCAACAGTGTAGACATGGCGCAAATGCACTGGAACCCACTGTCTAAGAGCCCCGTGATTACTGGGGTTTAACTTAAGATGTTAAACTATCTGCATGGTCTTAATTGTCTATACATTTGTCAGCATACAATGTATACATACAACACAAACACTCACTTGGAACTGCTTAAATTATAGCTGGACTGCACACTATGCATCCCATTCATGGTGACCTTTTTTTAATTAAAAGACTTCTAAATTATAGTTTATTATTAACATAACATCAATTACAAAATGTTATTATAAATTACTAATTTTAAGTAATACATTGAACAATTTTCTGCATTTTTTTTAGACATCGGGATTCTTGGGAAATCTTACTGAGCCAGTGTGGTGCGTCTGACCTCATTACTCAGTGCAAACAGAGCATCAGCCTTGAATTTCACGGCTATTTCAGAATTCACCAAAGTGTCATTCAACTGATCACAAAGTATAGTCAGGACATTACTGATGTAAAAAAACACAACCATCACTATTTGATAAAAGTCATTTTTGATCAAATCTAGACAGGCCCCATTTCCAGCAGCCATCACTCCAACACCTTATCCTTGAGTAATCATGCTAAATTGATCATTTGGTACTAGAAAATCACTTGCCATTATATCAAACACAGCTGAAAGATATTTGGTTCATTAAATGAAGCTTAACTGTCTTTGTGTTTGTTTTTAAGTTGCCACAGTATGCAATAGACTGGCATGTCTTAAAGTCAGTATTAGGTCCAAAATGGCAAAAAAAGAAACAGCTTTCTCTAGAAACTCATCCATCAATCATTGTTTTGAGGAATGAAGGATATACAATGCTTGAAATTGCCAAAAAACTGAAGATTTCATACAAAGGTGTACACTACAGTCTTCAAAGACAAAGAACAACTGGCTCTAACAAGGACAGAAAGAGATGTGGAAGGCCAGATGTACAACTAAACAAGAGGATAAGTACATCAGAGTCTCTAGTTTGAGAAATAGACTCCTCACATGTCCTCAGCTGACAGCTTCATTGAATTCTACCCGCTCAACACCAGTTTCATGTACAACAGTAAAGAGAAGACTCAGGGGTGCAGGCCTTATGGGAAGAATTGCAAAGAAAAAGCCACTTTTGAAACAGAAAAACAAAAAGAAAAGGTTAGAGTGGGCAAAGAAACACAGACATTGGACAACAGATAATTGGAAAAGAGTGTTATGGATCTTAACCCCATTGAGCTTTCGTGGGATCAACAAGATTGTGTTGAGAAGTGCCCGACAAGACAGCCACATCCATGGCAAGTGCTTCAGGAAGTGTGGGGTGAAATGTCACCTGAGTATCTGGACAAACTGACAGCTAGAATGCCAAGGATCTGCAAAGTCATTGTCATTGTTGCACGTGGAGGATTTTTTGATGAGAACTCTTTGAAGTAGTTTAAGAAGTTCTGAACATTTTTTTCAAATTGTAATAGTAATGTTTCATGTTATTAATGTCCTGACTATACATTGTGATCAGCTGAATGCCACTTTGGTGAATAAAAGTAACAATTTCTTTCCATCAGAGCAAAATCTGTACATAATTTAAAACTTTTGGCCGCCAGTAAATTATGAGAGAATTTTTATTTTTGTGTAAATTATCCCTGTTAATACATCAATATTTTACGTTTCAGTGTGCAAATGTAAAAAAATAAAAATAAAATTTTAAAAAAAAGTACGCTTGCTAGAACCAAACTTTACATAAGAATACATACAAATTCTCATGAGATCATGTTGACATATAAAACACAATGTGACAACCTGCCCCGACCTCCCGATCAACCTTCATTATGTAGTAAATGTATAGATCCTTGCATTAATATGTCAAGTGTGGTTTTACTTGTTTAGTAAAAAAAAAAAAAAAAAAAAATAGCTACATGTTTGAATACAACATGCAAAACCACTGCAAGAGTAAACAATTTTTGCAATTGGACTTTTGACTCATAGCCTATTGGTTGTGCCCTTGCGATGGCTTGCCCTGCCATATATTTATTTTTATCAGTACGCAAACTCGCAAAACATCAAAAGATAAAGGGACACATAAAACCGTCAGCATCATTTCAGTTCTGCCACCACATACACATTCACAAATTACGTTTTTTTTTTTTACTTTTTAGTTCAAAATTGGTTTTATTGCATCTTCAGAACTGTTTAAAGTGGTGGCAGTGTAATTAAGTTGGTTGGCACAATGAAATGTTAGTGACTGCTATTTTCTACAGCTGTAATGCTAGGGTTTGGTGTTGTGTAATTAAAAATTCTTTGTTGTATCGTAATTTAATATACAGATTTAACCATAAGCAAGGTCATCTTACCCCAGAGAGCTTCCTCTACATGTTAACATTTTTAATATAATAATGAGGGCTGTGAATAATTTTTTTTAAACTAATTCATCGCAATAAACCGTGATTAAATTATGGTACATGGTACAACAAACATGGTCTCAAAGAACTTGCAAGAAATTGGTTTGTCATCTTTCACTATATTTTAATATGTACATTTTGCAGAAAGAGTTAATTAGACACATTTTTACATGCCATAAAGTCAGTAGACATATTGTAATTACAGTTTGGGCAAAATCTTCTGGCATCTTCCATTGGGCTTTAATAATAGGATCAAATGGGCAGATTCAATTCAAACTTTATTGGCAAGAGAATCTTAAGTGTACATTAGACACTATACATACAGGTACATATTGAATGCTGAAGTTTGATTAGCTGAAGCTTAAAATCTCAAAACTATTATTTTCTCTGGCTGCTGTTCAGTCTCTACAAGTATACCTGTCTGTAGCTTGTTGAACGTCCAGGTCCTTCTCAAGGGCGTAGCCAGGAAATTACTGTTGGGTGGACCTCAATAAAAATGGATGGGCCAAGTTTTCGACCAAATTTTCCTTAACAACAGAAGCGGCACATTCAAACAGTTCTTTCTGTTGCATTTTTTAAAAAGCCACGGAAAGTGGGGAAAAACATAAGTCACTTTTGACATCACTGACGTCAAAGCTGTTGTAATGCTTCTTTTCAAGGCCTGGCCCACCCAGTCACAAGTCCAGCCCACCCTAGTGGACCCTACCAGGAGTTTTCATCTGGCCTATGCCATGAGACATACCAACCGAGAGCGCTGGAAGCAAGCGCTCACGAGTGTAGATAGCTCTGGGCTTTCGGAGTTATATATCCTTAAATATTTTTTCTCTAATAAATAAATCATGCACCAAACATGATTTATTTATTTTTGCGCCTTCTTGCTCACTGCGCTACAGTTGCCTCTCTTCCTCATGTTAATGAGCAGAGAGTTGTTGACAAGATTATTTAATGATAGCAGATCGTAGGGGAGGCACACAACATGTTGCAATATACAGTAGATGAAGGTGATACCTGCATATTTTACTAAAACACACTGTAGAGAATGAGAATGAAGCAAAGTGAAACTATTTTCATGTTATTTACAGCCAATCGCCTGTGAGATCAGGCTGAGTTTGCTGACTCTGTTGGTCTGGACAAACTAGGTTTGTTATAGGGCAAATTAAAGGAATAGTTCACCCAAAAATGAAAATTTGCTGATAATTTGCTGAGTGTCTTTCTTCATCAAAACAGAATTTAAGATTTTTAAGATTTCATTTCAGGCCTCCTCTAAATGCAAGTGAATGTCCTCCATTTTTGGACGGTCCAAAATGCATATTTAGGGTGCATCAAAATAATCCACACGACTCCAGTCGACAAATAAAGTTCTTCTGAACCCAAATGATTGATTATTTTTAGAAACAAAACAGTACTTATATAATTTATACTTGTATACCAGGCTGAACTCAGCGAAGACTACAGCGGAGGTGGGTTTGTGCCCATAGGCGACGTTGTTGCCGGTGATGTCTGGTAAGGACCTGCCTTACAACAGGCCTACAAGCCCTCAGTCCAGCCTCTCTCAGCCTATTGCAGACAGTCTGAGCACTGATGGAGGGATTGTGCATTCCTGGTGTAACTCGGGCAGTTGTTGTTGCCATCCTGTACCTGTCCCGCAGGTGTGATATTCGGATGTACCGATCCTGTACAGGTGTTGTTACACGTGGTCTGCCACTGCGAGGACGATCAGCTGTCCTTCCTGTCTCCCTGTAGCGCTGTCTTAGGCGTCTCACAGTACAGACATTGCAATTTATTGCCCTGGCCACATCTGCAGTCCTCATGCCTCCATGCAGCATGCCTAAGGCACGTTCACTCAGATGAGCAGGGACCCTGGGCATCTTTCTTTTGGTGTTTTTCAGAGTCAGTAGAAAGGTCTCTTTAGTGTCCTAAGTTTTTATAACTGTGACCTTAATTGCCTACCCTCTGTAAGCTGTTAGTGTCTTAACGACCGTTCCACAGGTGCATGTTCATTAATTGTTTATGGTTCATTGAACAAGCATGGAAAACACTGTTTAAACCCTTTACAATAAAGATCTGTAAAGTTATTTGGATTTTTACTAAATTATCTTTAAAATACAGTGTTTTGAAAAAGGGATGTTTCTTTTTTTGCTGAGTTTATGTGTTTTGACTCTTTGGGCCAGCTGGTTTAGTTTCTGGAGTAAACCCCTATTAGTAGTTGTTGTAACTGCAGCATTATGCTGACGGGGTGCTTTTCATTTCTGAAATTGTGCATCCTTGTTTCCTTTCCTTGCTTCCTTTCCTAGTTTTCTAGCTCTTAGGAAACGAGGAAAGGATGCAAGGAGAGGAAATGAGGATGGAGGAATCAAAGCAAGAAGGATTTGTAAAATGAAATGTCCTGCTCACTCAGATGTCACTTCAAAGTGCCATCTCTGCACAGCTGCAGTACATCAAAGTGCTTCACGTTATGTTGTTGAAACTTGATTTATTAATATATTCATAATACAAATTGATAATTCTATAAGCACTGTTAAAAGTATGTGACAGCTATGGTTTATTCAAACCGCAAAGGTGAAAACATGAATTAAAACTGGGGGAGGACAATTTATGCACACGTCATGTGCTTCGACCAAAAAGTCTTCCGCATAGGAAGCTACTTGGCTTCCTCGCTCAAGCATCCTAGGGAAGATTTCTCTGTCCTCGATCCTCGCTTCCTCATGGTGCTTTTAGATAATTGATGCATTCTTAATGATGCCGGATTTTAATTGTTTTCCAGGTCACAGGCTTGAGGAGCGAGGACACAAGGATGCACAATTTAAGAAATGGGAAGCACCCATACTGATAGCATATTTGATTGCTCAGATGAATGGGGCCCATTTGGTCCACATGGGTGCCACAAAGGGATGTACATTACAATACACAAGTGGGGACCTTACACTGAAAAAGTTGGAGAATCACTGCTATAAGCCAATCAGTTTTGTCAGGACTTTATTTTCTGGCAGATCCAGAGTGATAAGTGACATGGCATTTACGGTGAGTGGCTAAATAAATAAATAAACAAATATGTCCATGATCAAAGATGGCAGAATTCAAATAGTTTTCGTCCAGTGGTTCATGCACCATGCTAACCAGCCAAACCTTGACCCCTTGAGTGAGGCAGCGCACACACAGGAAGTCTAATACAAGGTCAAGTTTTCTGAGGGTAGACAATTTTACTCAACAAAAAGTTAATTACTTATTTAAAAAAGTTATGAAAAATGCATGACAATGTTGCAAAAAGAAGTAACCCTGACATAACATTTTTGCAACATTATGAAAATATATTTGGTATTTGTTAAGCTAAAAATACCTGACATCTGACACTAAATATGTGTGTTAAAACCATTAACACAACCTTTTCTTCAAATTCTATAGCTTGATAAAAGTCAAGCTCAGCAGATGGCAGAATTGGATAGATCTGCTTTTTTGTCATCAGTGGAGAAAAAGGCTTATGAGACTTAAACTCTTTCTTGATACTCTTTGTAGATTAGTAGACATGCACATTTTAATGAGGGATAATAAGACTTGTTTCTGCCTATGAATTACGTTCTTGAAAACATTTCATGAATGCAGGAAATGACTTACTCAAAAATGATAAAACTGTGAACCCAACCTCAGATACCACACATACGTACATCTCCGAGATGTCTGTTTTAGATATTTTCATCTGGAAAGCATAACAATCTAATAAACTTTGTAAATAAAACTAATAAAACCACATAAACATTAATTCAAGCAAGGGTCAACTGTATAATGAATTTGTCGCATATGTGTACATTTTTATAAATCTATTTAATGTATTAAAATATTTGTGGTTTTAATATAGGACTATTTGCTGTTTCATTAATTTTTATGTTTTATATATTACATTTAGATAAAAAGCCAATGATAAGCAGTTTAATTGTAGGTTCCCATTATGACAACTTACCCCAATGCCCTGCTTTTGGGGCATAAACAAGTCATATTTGTTATTGTCAAAGACAGTTTAGCATTAAAAGGGACTTTGGTATTGTGTACAAAGATAAAGTTAGAAAAACAAATGAAAAGAAAGAATTACAGCAGTGAATCTGAAATGAATTGACCACAAATTTGATGAATATACAAATACTCCCCATACTTGCATGCAAAAACATATCCCTTATCTCTCTATTTCATTCTGTTTTATTGGCATGAAAAATAACCAGTGAAGGGCAGTAGCTTCGCTATTAGCTTAACTACATTTCTGAGTAGCGAGGTGGTAGCTTCGCTAGTTTATAAATCAAGTAGCTTTTCAGTAGCAAAGCTATATTTTTGATTTGGTAGCGGTGTAGCTTTGACAACAGCTACATCGATCGCTACATCATACATCACACCGGTGTTTACTATCGCCAGTTTTGAATCAGAACTAAAGATGTCCGTCTCACAAATGAATTGCTCTCAGCTGCCAACAAGATCACAGAATATTTAAAAATATGGAAAATAAAGATAATGCCGGTTGCAATGGATCTACAGTCAATGGAAACCAAACCTGCATATGCATCCTATCGTTTGCCAGTGATTAAGGTCTTTATGAAGTTCAACACGTGTACAGCTTGAATGGCACTGCAGGTAAAGATTTTACCACTAAAAGAGTATCAGAATAACACTTAACCTACACAAAAACACATAAAAAAGTACCATGGTATTACCATGTTTTTGGACGTGTAGCATTGCCTGGGAGCACCATGTTAATACAGTGGTATACAAATAAGGTAGTCATATAGTGAAGTACCCTAGTAGTACTATGGTATTCTTTGAATTACCTTGAAGCATCATGTACATTAAATTTGATATGAATGTGGTTATCATATATCAAATTACCAAGGTAGTACCATTGTATTCTTTGAAGTATACCCGCTGCTTTAAAAACCTGCACTTAACCCCACATAACTAAAATACAACAGACCGGTCTCTCTTATACCATTCATGGCAAAAACACATCAAAAGGCATTTTTCAATCAGATCTCTGCATGAAAATCCCAGGAGATTAGCAGTTACAGAAATACTCAAACCAGCCCGTCTGGCATCAACAATCATGCCTTGGTCCAAATCACTGAGATCACATTTTTTCCGCATTCTGATGGTTGATGTGAAAATTAACTGAAGCTCCTGACCAGTATCTGCATGATTTTATGCACTACACTGCTGCCACACGATTGGCTGATTAGATAATCGCATGGATGATTGGTTGGTGTCAGATGGGCTGGTTTGAGTATTTCTGTAACTGCTGATCTCCTGGGATTTTCACACAAAACAGTCTCTAGAATTTACTCTGAATGGTGCCAAAAACAAAAAACATCCAGTGAGCAGCAGTTCTGTGGATGGAAATGTCTTATTGATGAGAGAGTCCAACAGAGAATGGCCAGACTGATTCGAACTGACAAAGTCTACGGTAACTCAGATAACCGCTCTGTACAATTGTGTTGAGAAGTATATCATCTCTGAATGCTATTCTGAGATGGGGCTTGGCGCAGTTTTGGTGGCACGAGGGGGACCTACACAATATTAGGCAGGTGGTTTTAATGTTGTAGCTGATTGGTGTATATATACACACAGTATATTCTTGTTGCACTCTATTCTGCCTTGGATACTACTTTTCTGATGCTAGTGAAACTTTGTAATGCAGCACTATTTGCACCACTGTCTCCTTAAAATGAATCGCGTATGATGTATTATTCCTCTTTTTTAAGTCGCTTTGGATAAAAGTGTCTGCCAAATGAATAAATGTAAAAGTACTTTGAAACACCATGTAAATACAGAATAGTACATAAATATGGTAATGGTATCTCAAAGTACCATGGTATTACCATCTGATACCATCAGATATCACACTGTTATTGCCCAGATGTGCTCACACAAACATAAGAAATTTTGCCTCTGACCAGAAACTTCCAGTACATGCTGAAATACAACAGCAAGACACTGAATTACAGGATAAGATGAATAGTATATGTACACGGAGTTGTTATACTGGAATGTGCAAAGGAAATTATGTTCAAATGGGTATTTATAGAGGTAGTAGTATAAATATGAAAAACACAATGCAAAAATAGTGATTTTTCATTTTGAACACATGGGTTTGTATAAGGTTTGTAAATATGAATTTACATATTTTTTACATGCACTATACTGCATACTTGTATACTGTATTGCACTATACTGTACTATGCTGTATGGCTTTGATAAACATAATCTGAATAAGTCTTTAAGATGTTTTGTCCTATGCTCTGTGCATCTGGTTGGGGAAAAAATGATGTAGCTTAAATGTAGCAAGCTACTTTTGGTATGTAGCTCGTAGTGTAACTTGCTACTTTCTCTGAAGTGTAGCTTTTAGCTTAGCTTAACACATTTTTCTGATGAGTAGCTGGTAGCTTAGCTTGCCCAACACAAATAACACATTTATTATTGCTAATGCATTTGCTTCAATTTTGTACTGGAAATAAAGCAAACCAAGAAATATATATAAAATAAATAAATAAACAAATAAATAAATAAATAAAACATTTGTCTTCCTCATGGGGGCGCTTGGTGGCTCAGAAAGTCCAATCCTCCTTTGAGCCTCATTCAAATGTCAGGACGTTTTTTAGTGTTACTGGAGACAACTGTACACTATTAAGTGTGCTCATTTCAATCTATCATTTACAATGACTGGTACCTGCCATATAAATGAAAATACGCCCCAGCAATATCTATAAAACGATTAAAAAAAATGCCTTTGTCAGTCATCACCGACGACTGGGATTCGTCCAGCCTGCCAGCGTTGAGAAAAGTAACAGATATCACTTGATAACGCCTCTCTGTTTCAGCAGCTGGGTGGACAGTATATTTAACGCCTGAAAAATTAAACTGAGAACGTTTAATTGCAATTTATTTTTCAAAACGCAGTAAATAGGTAAAACAGAACAGTCATTAATCAAGCCTATCGCACCTGACAATGTCTGACACAGCTACGCGCCTCTCATTGTCATGGCTGTTTTTGTCAGAAGCGTCAGGAACGCTTGAGAACTGAACGCCACGCTGCGTTCAGACATGCGCAGCACGAATGAAAGCGCACAGAACGGGCGTGGTTTGAGTCTAACCTAAATACCCCGAACGACAACAACAGCCGAACCTAAATTAACCCTTACAATAATATATTTTAAAGCTAAATAATAGGTTTCATTTTGTTTAACCGAATAAACCCAACGAGAGGGACAGCAGTGGACCGAGCATGTCTGTAAACGGTACAAGTGCCTCTCTTTATGATACCTATATCAAACGTTTAAAATGATACTTACTTAAAAGGAAACATAAAATGATGTTTTTGTTTTGTTATTGCATTATTACAATTTCCTGACTCTAAAAACACACAAACTATCGTTTATTTCGATATGCATTGATTCATTACACCGTTCCTCATTTGATGCACAGTGAACGTTCAAAAGCGAACGCTGTGCAGTAAAATAGGCCACTATGAGTAAAGGCTTGTGATTATTGACGGAGGGAGTGTACGCTCTTTTCAAGGTCTGAAACGCCTTGTAGTGGTCGTCTTCTGTCGTTAGTATCTCTTACAGACATCAAACGGACCCTAAACGCTTTGCCTGATCAATTTAATGACTTGACTCTATTGTGTTCAATTGTATTCTATTCTTTTGACCATGGCTTTGGATAACAACTGGGGCAGTACCATGGGACAGTGCAATCAGATGGTAATAACACGGTACTGATTATTATATGTACCATGGTATTAAGATGGAACTAAAGGCACTTCAAATAAAAACACGGTGCTACCGCATGTCCACAATTCCATGGTGGCCTATTATAATTTTACCATTTCTTTAAAGAAGTACATTTGATTATTTTTTGTTCAATTTTATGCCATTGACTACGGATCAGGAAAAAAGTATTTTTGGTAGCAGGGGTGTAGATTGGGGGGGGTTGGGTTTGCTTGCTTGCTACTTTTGATTATTGGGGAGGTTACCCAATTTGCCTTATTTCCAATGGCAGTGAACAATGAGAGGAATATTATCCGGGGATGGTGCAGTTTGAAGGCTGAGGCAGAAGAGGGCAGTCCAATCATGAACAATCACAGCACAGCAGTGATGAGATCCAGAGGCGCCAGTCCCCTCAGTGACAGTATGGTACTGTATCACACAGTACATTTTCATAGTTAGTGGACAGGAATACTACAGGGATGTGTTTTATAAATTTATAATTAAAGAAATAATTTATATGCATTACATTGTTAATGTACACTACCGGCCAAAAGTCTTGAAACACTCATTCTTTATTATAATGTTATTTTTTTTTATTTTTTTTATTTTTTTTCACATTTTAGAATAATAGTAAAGTCATCAAAACTCTGGAATAACATTAATGGAACTATGGGAATTATGTTGTGACTAAACAAAATCCAAAATAAATCAAAACTGTGTTATATTTTAGCATCTTCAAAGTAGTCACCCTTTGCCTAGAATTTGCAGACATGTACTCTTGACATTTTCTCAACCAGCTTCTTGAGGTATCACCCTGGGATGCTTTTTAAACAGTATTGAAGGAGTTCCCATCTATGTTGGGCACTTATTGACTGCTTTTCTTTATTATTTGGTCCAAGTTATCAATTTCAAAAACATTTGTTTTTTACATTACATTTTAGTTTTATAATGAAATAAATGAATATGGTGGCACAATTATATTTTTGTCTACAAAACTAATTTCAAACATTTAAGCATATGCCTTCGGATCAAAAGATTTTTAAGATCATGAGAAACATTTCAGTCAAGTATTTCAAAACTTTTGACCGGTAGTGTATGGCTCAACGATGAGGATTGTTGGCCAGTAGTTCAGATTTTCACTGGTCCTGCAAAAAAAATGTATATTGTTGTATGCGCCACAGTATGTACTTTTATATGTGCCAAAAATATGTATATGTTTCTCTACCAAAAAAAAAAAAAAAATGATGCAGCTACAGTGCAACTTTGTGGCAATTATACATTTGCTAGAAAACGATGACATATGATTTATATTACCAACTAATATACTGATAAACTACAAACTAACAGTATATTAAAAACTAAAATACTGATTAGTTTGTAATTTTCAAAGCAGCCTTACTGAAGTCTTTTTTACAATTTTGACAAAAATCAGCATATTATTCACAATGACAATGTTCAATACATCCCAGAACACCAAAGGTTTAAAGGCATATTTGTGGATCAATACAAGTTGAGCTCAATCTGCAGCATTTGGTAATGTTGATTACCAAAAAAACAAACAAAAAAAAAAACACATTTCGACTCATCCCTTCTTTTCTTTAAAAACAAGGAAAAATCGGGGTTATAGTGAGGCACTTACAATGGAAGTGAATGCGGGCCAATCTGTAAATGTTAAAATACTCACTGTTTCAAAGGTACAGCCACAAGAAATGAACAATATGCGTGTAAACATGATTTTAGTGTGATAAAATTGCTTACTAACATTTTCTGTGTAACGTTATTGCCAATTTTACAACTTCATGATGTTGTAATTTCATAAACCCTGTCATCCTGCAAAAAACATTATTCAAACAACTTTACAGCTCAAATAATACACAAGTTTTAACAGAAGAATTAATGCAAGTGCTTTTATAAAATTATAACCTTCATATTTTTGCCTTTAAACCCTCTAAAATTGGCCCCATTCACTTCCATTTCTAAGTGCCTCACTGTATTTTTTTAAAGAAAAGGAGAGACGAGTCGAAATTCATTTTTGTGGTTATCAATATTATGCCACAAATACTGTCGATTGAGCTCAACCAGAATATTCCTTTAAGTATGCAAGACATGAAAACACAAGATCAACAAATAAAGAATGGACCGATAAGGGATGGACCGATACTGATATCCCATTATTTAGAAAACAATATTACCGATACAGATAATTTGGTGGTTTCTTTATTATGCTACTTTATTCTTGATGTCTCTACATGTCTTTCATGTTTCAGAGTAACTGGCCTCAGTTATAAACAAAACACTGAAACAAAAAGCACATTATTAACTTGCATTAACTTTCCTAATTCACATTAACTGAATCCTTAATTGGCTTCTGTTAGGCTCACATTAAACTGAATTCTGTATGATGGCTAATTGGCCTTTTTAGTCGAAGCACCCTCTGCTTCAGTTTGAATGAACTCATCATATTCCTTGCAGCGTCAAGCATCAAGGTGAGTATTCAAATGAGTTTTAACAGATTTGTGAAATTCAAAGCTTACACTGGCCGGCAGGCCTTCCTTATTGTTGAGCCCTATTTATGTATTAAATATAACTTGATATAGATTTATTTGATATACTTTCATTCATTAATACAATGTAAATATGCAGTATATTTAATTATTTATAAACTGCTACCATTGGATACTGGAATGTTTTCAATTTACAGTCAAAAATACTTTTTAGTCCCTAGTGTGTGTAAAATGTGGGGTTGAATGATACTCACAACTTCTTATTTCTCCTAGATGTCCGAGGAGGCAGGAGATGAAGTTCTTATTAATGACATCACACATGAAATACCATGTGATTCAAATGAGGTGAAGACTCTTCAAAAGTATTATTCATCCATTCACTTCAAGTTATTATTTCTTTTGTCATATTGTAAGTTATTTTTCTTTCTAAAGCCTGTTGTTGTGCATGCAGGAGAACGCCCTTACAACCGACATGTATGGAGCCGATCTGCAGAGAACTCTAGGAGAGATTCTTGCATACTGTCAGGTATTGTTACGGCAATTTTGAAATTCTTTGCTTTTTTGTTTGTTCTGTTCTTATTAAGAATCCAATAGAATCCAATAGGATATTTCTAATAGGACAGTATTAATGTACAAACAGCGTAAACAGACAGTAATTGTCTTTAATTTTAGTCTCTACAATTTACTTGGCCACATCTACTGCAGTACTGAAAATACAATCAGGTGCCTTTGTGCAGGTTACATATGGAGCCATTTTGAAACTTGATGAAAAGTTTGAGATACTGCAGGCTAAAGTAGCAAGCATTCAGACCCTTCATCAGAATACAGCCCTCATCTCTCAGGTAAAAACAACACACTTTCAACATCCAAGATAGAGTTGTATGGATGACATTTATGCTGACTTGCTGTGATTATTGGAGCTTAAAAAAATCTGATCTCCATTCACTTGCATTTTAAGGACCTACTGAGCTAAGATATTTTTCTTCAAATGTGTTCTGCTAAAGAAAGTCATACACACCTGGGATGGCATGAGGATGAGTAAATAATAATAAGAATTTTCATTTCTGCATGAATTGTCCCTTTAAGCTAGTATTACCAAACAGATAGTTCCAACTCCTAAATTCTGACTTGACGAGTCACGTTTTAATAAAACTTGTGAATGCACTGAATTTTTGCATAACGCCATGTTTCTTTATTGTTCTCACATGAACATAACATAAAACTCAATGCTCATATAAGCGTTCTGTCCACTGCCTGCCAAGCAGATATACAGTATCTACGGTGTTAAAAACGGTATAGCAGAATCCGGTTGACACGGTTATGTACTGTTATACCACCCAGCCATAATCATTGATCTTAAATTTGACTCGTCTTTAGTCCTTCCTGCAAATAAACTTCTTCACTTTCTTCCTCTTGCATTAGAGGACGCATGTGTCATCCAGCTATACAGACAACTGCCAGCCCAAGACCGAAGGCTCGCTCACCCCCGATGCTGCCTCCTCCATGCCTCACCTGGTTCATAGTTCCTCTTCCTCTCCGCTTTCATCTGTGGAGAGCAGGAAACCTCCTACACTCTCTCCTGGACCAGAGGTCCCCAGCCCTCCACGGCTTGTTATCCAGAACCAGTGCCACAGCTCGGCAAAGGCCACAGCAACAACCCGCAATTCAACACAAGGACCGTCTTTCAGCACAAATAAAATGACTCTGATGCAGCAACTGAAGGAGCGAGTAAAGAGTCAAGCTCAAACAAGCAGCTCAGCTTCAAGTGCAGATCCTGCAAACATAAGTAAGGCTCAGGTCTTTCTTAAATGTTTGCCTAAGATGTTCTTTTTTCAGCTCTTAGATGCTGATTGTTTGTAGTTAAATCAACCAAGCCTAATATCTCACCCTTGAATGGTGTTCTAGCTTGGTTTTTATCAACTGATTTGAAAACACTGGCTTCATTTTTCATGAGGATTTTTTTCTTTTCAAATAAAAAATTCACTGTATTATCATACAGTACTGTACGTTTCAGAACTCAAAAATCCTTGGATTGTACAGAGCCCCTTAGAGGACAGGGAGGAAATGTATATAGATTTATATAGATTATTTATATAGTTTTGTTCTTCTATTGTTTATGTTCCCTCATAGTAGTTTGCATTCACTCGCAAAAACTTTATCCATCCCTTATGAAAATGAACCATGATTTTACTACAGTAACCAGCTATGATATTTGTAATAAAACCATAGTAGGCACAAAATTTACCATGTTTTTACTACAGGTTTGGTTTTCCTGCACTACGTGTTAGTACAAATGTCATGGTTAAAATATAGCTGCTGTAAGATGTTAAATTTTGTGGTTATGGTTTGACTTTGTGGTCATAGTTTAGCTATGGTTACCAATCGTAAAACCATGATTAATGTTTCGTAAGGGAGAGATAAAGCTGTTGAAAGGAACCTAAAATAATTGTGACGGAACGCAAAACATAACACAACCTATATTAGACCTGACAGTAAACCCGCAGCTCACGTGTGAGCGCATTAAAGTGCTGTGCTGGTTAATTTCATGTATTGTGGCAATTTCGAGGTGAAATGGCAACTGTGTATTAATGTGTATCATTTCCTCTCAAACAGATGTGGCTTTTAAAGTTAATGCTCTATTGAGTTTAAATCAACAAAACCGACTGACCTCCCTACCCTAAACCAAAACCTAACTGACAGCGTCATAAAAAGCAAATGTAACATGAAACACAATTACTTAAGCAACCACATCATTTTGTGGTCAGGGTTTCCACGGGTCCTTAAAAAGTCTTAAATATCTTAAATAAATTACAAGAAATCTTAAATTTCACGCCGTAAATAGAGACGACGCTTAAAACAGCAGAATCAAAATCATCTCTCTCTCTCGTGCATACGTCATTTAGAGTTTAGCGTGAGCGACTTACGATGTTACACATGTATAAACCTTCATAAACCCATTAATCAGAAATGCAAATGGCATTATTTTGCGTCTCTTTAAGCGAGCGATGCGCTAACGATTGACAAAGCTGTCAACGTGACAATTTGCAAGCGCGCGAGGTTGGAGCGTCTTTTGACGCCTTTCAAATCTTGGCGCTTCCTTATTTTACATTACATTTGACAATAATTGTAAAGCTAGCAGAACTACTCAGCTGCAGAGTTACACCTGTTATATCTCTCATCTCCATCTCTCTTGAGCTCCATCTGACATATACAAGTATTTTCTCTGCCATCTCAATCAGTCAGTTTAAAAAATGTTGTAATAATATACAAAACAATAATAATATAATTATATAAAATTATAAAATTAATAATATACATGATATGACAATATATCATCTATATTTAATATTTAGTATACAGTCTGTTACATCATAACTAATTATGCAGCACAGTTCTCTTTCATAATTTAATCTGTTAATATTTTCAATACATATTGTCAACTTTAAATGGCCATTTTTAAGGTAACTGACAAGTTTTGACTTACTTGAGATATTTCACACAGAAATGAAAATTGTCATCACTTACTTACCTTCATGCTGTTGCAAACCTGTATGACTTTCTTATTTCAGTGGATATCAGGAGGAGATATTAGGGAGTTTTAGTCACCATTCACTTTCATTGAATGAAAAACAAGATGCAGTGACAGTGAATGAGACTAAACGTTTTGCTTAACATCTCCTTTTTTGTTCTACGGCAGAGAAAATTCATACAGGCTCAAAGGTGAGCAGTGATGACAGAAATTTCATTTTTAAATTTAACTACCTGTTAACGTATTTGGTAAAGGTATCTGCCAAGAACAAATATATAAATGTTCTTCGGCACATGCTAGACCTTATTCACAGCAGCACCATATTTAATTTTTGACGAGAATGACAACGAGGCTGTGAGGGATAGACGTACAGTCTCTTCAATGGGCTGTACTGCAGTTTGTGTTTTTGGATCGTTCCGCAGACAAAACATTGGCAAGGTCACTCAGTAGACAAAAACTCCAGACAACATGAATTGTGGAAAATCAGATGGGATATTGGAGCTTTTTACAGATTTATACCGTGCATACCATTGAAGAGATGGTAATTCTATCCCTCACAGCTTCATTTCCATTCCCATTAAAAATTAAACATAAGGTCTATAAACCAATCCTCTTGTTTACAAGAACGTCAGCGCATGCGCAGTAAGTGGTGGCAGAAAGCCCACTGACTGTTGTGTTAGATTTGACAGATTAGATGATTAAACGAAAGTATGACACGAAACCATCATAAATACAAACATATTCTTAGCGATACAATTACGATAATAAAACGAGGTAATCATGTTCGCTATAAATTTTTGCTGCAAAGTTGTGAGTTGAAATGATCTCCTCAGTCCAGTCAGCTCTGTTGATGGCTTGAAGCCACAGCAGTCAACGAGAGCACTCGGAATCATTTTTCAACAACGTAATAAAAGTTGACTTTTTATGCATGGTTTTTGCCACCACTTCCGTGTTTGACATAAGTGGTGACATTGCCAAAGCATTGGTCTATTGCGTCACATCTTGCTGGAAAGCAAGAGACTAAAGAGAAGGGTCACAATATAGGTTACATACTTTAGGCTACGTGCATTCTTAATGAATTCATTTAGAGTTTTAATGTTATATTAACTTATTTAAAAAAGAAAACACAAATGCACAATAAAAGATAAAAAACATGTCCAGAGACATCCAAGTAGTCTCAGTGGTTTTGTATTTACCAGTTAAAGAATTATTTTATTATTTTATATTATTATTATTATTGCAAAAGTGGTCTTAAATTTCTATTTTATTCGGCCTTAAAAAGACTTAAATTTCATTCCTTCGAACCTGCAGAAACCCTGGTGGTGCTTCTATGACACTTTCCGCTTGTATCCCAGTCCTTTGAATCTTAAGTGCAATGCTCTGTCAATAGAGCACAGTTTGATCGCGTTTGAATACATTTGTAAATGTAGTTGTTATGTAATGCAAACGTTAAAATGCATTGCCTGAAGTCATTCTATATTGTAAGTTTTGTGATGTAATAAGATAGCATTGTATGAGGAACTGGGTGAAAATTGCTTATGAACTGATAATCTGCCGTTTAACTCCTGATTTGTGTGAAAGTGAAAAAAAAGTTGTTGTTGTAGCACCTCTAGTGTTCATTTCACCAGGAAACTGCCACAATACTTGCCACAAGCCACGTAAAAAGCATTTAGCAAAAACTTAAGTACAGTAATACGATTCTATGGGACCAGCTTAAGCATGATCATGCAAAATGACTAACATGAAAAGTGGACCTCAGTGGGAAAAAATTGTATGATGTGACCCCTTTAAATAAAATAGTTACAATTAATTTAGAATCCGTGAATTGAAGGATTTCGTGCCAGGACAATGATGCCATCCAGCAATATGACAATCTGAATCCCTCTATTGTGCTGTCACTTGTGTCTGTTTCTAACCTTGTAGGGTGTCTGGGTAACTCTGAGAGAAAGGTCTTCCTTTCAAATTGTGTGCTGCAGAGGGCAGGTAAAATGGCACGACCCAGTGCAGCAGTGCGGTACCTGTTACGGAACATCTTCACAACGGAGGAACTTTCTCAAAGCAGCACCACTGGAAACCCAGTCAGATGTCTGAAGAGACTCGACCCAAACAAGATCAATGCCATCAGAGGTGAGCTGAATGTAATGGAGCCATATTTGATAAATTACTGTTTTATAATGCACTAGAATATTCTGTTATTAATCAGAAAATGGTCACATTCGATTATGTAAATACCATGAACCTGTTTGCCATAATGCCGTAACACATTAACACTACTGCCATGACCATATTAAACCAGATGCTAGAAATCTGAATAAGAAAAATAAGCTTATTATCAGAATTTTCAGTCATGTAAACACCTTCTTGGGAAAATCCAACGTAACTGAACAAATTCATATTTGCGCATGTTTAAATACAGTTAAAGTGATAGTTCACATAAAAATGAAAATTACTCTCATCATTTACTCACCCTCATGCCATTCCAGATGTGTATGACTTTCTTTCTTCAGCAGAACAAAAATTAAGATTTTTAGAAAAATATCTCAGCTCTGTTGGTCCTCACAGTGCAAATAAATGGTGGCCAGAGCTCAGAAGTAGGGATGCGCCGATCCGATACCTGGATCGGTATCGGCTCTGATACTGAAGCTTTTAGATGGATCGGGTATCGGTCCGACAAGCCCGATCCAAATCCGATACTGTGTGTTAGTCATGTTCGTTACTGTCAAGCTCAAAAATGACATAAAAGAACCATTAAAACACAATCAAAGCAGTTCATATGACTCGTGCATTTTATTGAAAGCCACTTGAAGATGTGCGATAGCTCTGTGAATCACAAAAGGCTGTGTTTAATAAGTAAATATATAAAATGCACACGCAGCTCCAGCACATTATTGAATGGCTGCTCTGTTTACACACACACGCGCCTATTTTTAGCCTTCACGCAGTGCGCAATAAAGAAGGACAATTTCTCACTGACACCTATCATATTGCTTTAGAAGATATGGATTTAACCACTGGTTTCTAATAGGATTACTTTTATACTGCCTTTTCTGGTCACCATTCGCTTGCATTGTGAGGACCTACAGAGCTGAAATATTCTTTTAAAAATCTTAATTTGTGCTCTGCTGAAGAAAGTAAGTCACACACATCTGGGATCGCATGAGAGTGAGTAAATAATTTTAAATGAGAATTTTCATTTTTGGGTGAACTAACCCTTTAAATGTAGTGTGATATTACATTCAGTTGTCAATGTCATACAGTTGTCAAAGTCAAGCTATTGAAGAAACTCATTTTACTAACAATTTACAAACATTAAAAGAAAAGTCATGAACAACATTTTGCATTTTTCAATTGTGTGTTATTGTTAAAGACATGAATGAGAATTAATGATTTTTTTAATGAGTTTATTTATATGGCTCAAATATGGCTCTGACTAAATATAATAAAAGGCAAAAGAGACTAGCTTGAAAAGAATGTGCATGTCCTAGTTTGTTTGGAATTTGGCTATTATGTATACAGGAATATTGCAATAGTCCAGAATAAAGGCTTAAGAATCGGAATGTGGATCGTAATATGCTGATTATGTAAACAGGAGTATTCCAATAGCTGCGGAGCATGTAAATCTCTTTTCCAGAAGAAATGCTTAACCAGAATGTAGATCGTAATATGATTATTATGTGTACAGGAATATTCCAGTAGCTGCAGAGCATATAATCTCTTTTCCAGAAAAAAAGAGGCTTAACCAGAATATGGATTGTAATATGCTGATTATGAAAACAGGAATATTCCAATAGCTGCGGAGCATGTAAATCTCTTTTCCAGAATAAAGGCTTACGAACCAGAATATGGATTGTAATATGCCGATTATGAAAACAGGAATATTCTAATTGCTGCAGAGCATGTAAATCTCTTTTCCAGAAAAAACGCTTAACCAGAATGTAGATCGTAATATGATTATTATGTGTACAGGAATATTCCAGTAGCTGCAGAGCATATAATCTCTTTTCCAGAAAAAAAGAGGCTTAACCAGAATATGGATTGTAATATGCTGATTATGAAAACAGGAATATTCCAATAGCTGCGGAGCATGTAAATCTCTTTTCCAGAATAAAGGCTTACGAACCAGAATATGGATTGTAATATGCCGATTATGAAAACAGGAATATTCTAATTGCTGCAGAGCATGTAAATCTCTTTTCCAGAAAAAACGCTTAACCAGAATGTAGATCGTAATATGATTATTATGTGTACAGGAATATTCCAGTAGCTGCAGAGCATATAATCTCTTTTCCAGAAAAAAAGAGGCTTAACCAGAATATGGATTGTAATATGCTGATTATGAAAACAGGAATATTCCAATAGCTGCGGAGCATGTAAATCTCTTTTCCAGAATAAAGGCTTACGAACTAGAATGTGGATCGTAATATGCTGATTATGTGCACAGGAATATTCCAATAGCTGCGGAGCATGTAAATCTCTTTTCTAGAAAAAAGGCTTAACCAGAATGTGAATCATAATCTGAAAATTATTCAGCAACTGATATAGAATCCACTTTTTGCTAATTTATCTTGTTTTATATCAAACTGTTATATGTTTTTATCTTCTGCAAGTCAACAGTTTTAACAATGATGGATTTCCACAGAGTGGGCAGTAAAGAGGTACCCAAAATATGACCTTCGTGAGAAAGGCAAAGACTGGAAAGTTTGTCTGTCTGTGATGAACTCAACGTCCCGCTACTTTCGGTTCATGGACAAGACAAGGATGGTGAGGCTGAAAGAAAGTCTTCTCTAACAACAGCAATGCATACATGCTCACAGGGGAGTCAAATTCTGGCAACTGTGCAACTTCCAAACTACGTTTTTGTTGTGCATTTGTTAGGTACCCCATCTATTTTCTACTTTGTTATCGTTGTCTTACCTAGAGAATCAATCAAACAAAATGCTTCAGCATCTTTGCTTTTAATAAAAACAGTTCAAGGAGCAAAAATGTTCATTACAAAGTAGTTTAGTGTTGATTAGATGTTTTGATCTCTTTTTTTCACAGCTAAAAATGAAGGACAAAGAACAAGTTCCATCAGAAGCAGCAACTACAACAGTTACATGTGAACCCACCGCTGAGATTGATGTCGAACTGTCTGACAGTGACAGTGACCAGAAACAACAGGAAACACTCAAGAGCAGGATGAAAACAGTATCAGACTGTAACATACCCACTGACTCTAAATTTACTAACAGTATTCCCATAGGTGAGACACCCACTCTTATTACCTTAAAAGGAATGTTCTGGGTTCCATACAAGTTAAGTTCTATTGACACCATTCGTGGCATAGTTTTGATTACCACAGAAAATCATTTACTACATAATACAAACAACAACAGTACAATGAGTGTAAACAGGGCCAGTGTCTAAGGGGTTAAAGACCAGGACTGGAAAGCTTTAAAGGGATAGTTCACCCAAAAATGTAAATTCTCTCATCAATTGCTCACCCTCATGTCATCCCAGATGTGTATTACTCTTCATTCTGCAGAACACAAATAAAGATTTTTAGAAGGAATATTTCAGCTCTGTAGGTCCATACAATGCAAATGAAGGACCAAAATCACAAAGGTAGTATAAACTCAGAACAATCTTTAATGAATGTATTTTGAACTGTTCTTCAGTGTATCTCGGCCCTCCTCATCGAGATGTGAAGGTTCCTGAGTTTGCCTTGTCTGCAGCACATCTGAGAACGCGTCCTGAGCTCATCGCTCGATATCTCATCAAATTCCTCTTCCCAGAGGATGTGCTGCTACGCAGTAATGTTTACGGTGGTGCACGGCACGGGATTCAGCCCCTCGACCGCAACAGAATATCTGCACTACGAGGTGAGGAGAGCAGTCAAACAAAATTGCATTGCCAATTTTATGCCCCAGTCCTACACATTTTGTCTGCCAGTATGACAGTCCCTGGCAAAGGTGACATTTGCATTCACTTTCTATTGAAATCACAAAATATAACGAAAAATGCCATTACTTTAACATAATATTTATGTGCGCTGTGTTTTTATGTACTTGGAGCATATAGATTATAGTTTAGAGCGGTGTTTCTCAATCCATTCCTGAGGACCACTGACACTACACATTTGGGAAGTCTTCTGTAACACACTTGATTTAACTGACAAGCTAATTAGTAGACTGCTCTATGATCTCAATTGGGTGTGTCAAATAAGGGAGACATCAAAAATGTGTAGTGTAAGTGGTATTCCAGGAAATGATTGAGAAACAAAGTTAACCAAGTCTACTTTGCAAAAGTGGAAAAAAAAAATAATTAAAAAAAAATCCCAGATTTCAGAGACCTTTTCAGTTATTGTTTTCTTAGTGAACGATTTGAGCAGTATTCTCAACCAGTTATTACACTTTTCTACTCCGTTATCGGTTCTTAAATATCAGGTGCCAATAAATGGCATTAATTGTTGGGTTTCTAAAGAATAGCATCCAATAACACCATTACACCACTGTGCATTTAACAAAAAAACAACTGTGATCACAGGTAAAGTAACAAGTTATTGTTTGCATAAATTACTCAAACTTGAACATAACAGTAATGAGAAACAAGATATATATAAGACGATATTACATATGTGACCATTTATTTTGCAAAACAAATTTGCACAAGTATAATGGCATAAAGTTGTGAATTTATTAGTAATGCATATTATGCTTTTATTGTGACTGATAGTCTGATTAAAATCAGTTCTGCAAAAATGTCTGCAAATCAGACATTTTAAAAATAATCAGTATTGGTCAAAAAAAAATGTTAATTAAGTGCAAAACCGCTCTACACTGGGTGAGATTAAGCATTCCAGAATTGTAAACAGAACCAAACGTCATAAAGTTCATTCAGTTCTAGTATAAAAATCATTGAAATGGTTGTGAAAAAAGAAAAAAAGAAACTGATTCTCTGTTCCCAACACCAGTCATATCGCTTTCATCTCTTCTCTGCTTTAGAGCACCTGTTGGAGCGTTTCCCCTGGATGAGTCTGGAAGAAGGTGGATGCGACTGGAAAATTTGCGTAGAAGCCATAAACAGCACCATCCGCAAGTTTCGATATGAGCACAAGATGCGCATAAAGAAAGAGAAATGCCAGCGCTGAGACTGCTTAACTCAAAACAATCCTCAATTAGAGATTCAGTTTGGAAAGCTGATAGGACTGACTCGGAGTATCTTTTTATGTTGAGAAATGCTGTCATAGATGGTACTGGTAGTTTTATGTTTTTCTAAAATACAGGACTAATATTTTTAAATTGTTATTTGTAGTGGTTTTTATGTATTATTTATGAATTGTTAAAATATAAATTATTTTCAACCAAGCAGAAACTGCAAAAATCACTTTTATTTGGCAAAATAATCATTCACAAAAATATATGTTTATTCACTGTGAATACAAATTTTTGAATATTAGCAGCTATGGAAAAGAGAACAAAAAGATTGTGTACAGCTGAAATGGATAAAACATGTTTAGAATAGTAGTGTTGCAAGTGGAGTATTAATTTACGTCAGGATATTTCAGTCAGGATTTAAAAACACTGTGGAAATGATGCAAGTGCTGGTCTTCCACCAACCTGAAATAAAGAGCAGCAGAGTCAATCCTGTTTTATAGTACATTTTCATGTCCATTTTCGGCACATATATATATATATATATATACACACATACACACACGTTTGAAGTCAGAAGTTTAAATACATTTAGGTCGAAGTCATTAAAACTCATTTTTTAAGCACTCCACAGATTTAATATTAGCAAACTATAGTTTTGGCAAGTCGTTTAGAAAATCTACTTTGAGCATGACATGAGTAATTTTTCCAACAGATTGTTTCACTTTTAATTGATTATATCACAACTCCAGTGGGTCAGAATTTTACATACACTAAGTTAACTGTGCCTTTAAGCAGCTTGAAAGATTCCAGAAAATGATGTCAAGCCTTTAGGCAACTAGCCAATTAGTTTCTGATAGGCTAATTGGAGTCAGCTGGAGGTGTACCTGTGGCCTAACTTCAAACTCAGTGCCTCTTTGCTTGACGTCATGGGAAATTCAAAAGAAATCAGCCAAGACCTCAGAAAAGAAATTGTGGACCTCCACAAGTCTGGTTAATCCTTGGGAGAAATTTCCAAACGCATGCAAGTATAAACGCAAGTATAAACTGTTTGGCCATAATGACCATCGTTATGTTTGGAGTAAAAAGGGTGAGGCTCGCAAGCAGAAGAACACCATCCCAACCATGAAGCATGGGGGTGGAAGCATCAAGTTGTGGGGGTGCTTTGCTACAGGAGGGACTGGTGCACTTCACAAAATAGATGGCATCATGAGGAAGGAAAATGATGTGGATATATTGAAGCAACATCTTAAGACATCAGCCAGGAAGTTAAAGCTCGGTCGCAAATGGGTCTTCCAAATGGACAATGACCCCAATGCAACCAAATACTAACAAAGTGTATGTAAACTTCTGACCCACTGGAAATGTGATGAAAGAAATAAAAGCTGAAATAAATCATTCTCTCTACTATTATTCTGACATTTAACATTCTTAAAATAAAGTAGTGATCCTAACTGACCTAAGACAGGGAATGTTTTCTACGATTAAATGTCAGGAATTGTGAAAAACTGAGTTTAAATGTATTTGGCTAAGATGTATGTAAACTTCTGACTTCAACTGTATATATGTGTGTACATTATATATACACACACAGTACTGTGAAAAAGTCTTAGGCACTTAAGATGTTTCACAAAAGCATTTGTGTTAAGATGGTTATTTATATCTTCAGCTTTAGTGTGTCAATAGGAAATATAAATGTTAGACTCCCAAACATTACTTTTGCAAATAGAAAAGACTAGAATAGAAGAACAGGGAGCCCTGCAACAGATGTCATGGCCCCCACAAAGTCCCCCACTGAACATTGAGTCAGTCTGGGATTACATAAAGAGACAGAAGCAATTGAGACAGCCTAAATAGATTGAAGAACTGTGATGAATTCTCCAAGAAACTTGGTACATCCTATCTGCCAACAACAAAGAAAAACTGTGTCCAGGTGAACATAGGAGAATTGGTGCTGTTTTGAAGGCAAAGGTGGTCAATCCGAATATTGATTTATCTTTATGTTTACTGGACTTTGTATGATGTTAATTAATAAATGAAAACTATTTATGTCATTATTTTTAATGAGACATCCTCACTATGCAACATTTTTCACAAGTGCCTAAAACTTTTGCACAGTACTGTATATATACAGTAGTAAATTCTAGAGACTGTTGTGTGTGAAAATCCCAGGAGATCAGCAGATACAGAAATACTCAAACCAGCCCATCTGGCACCAACAATCATCCATGCGATTATCTATTCAGCCAATCATGTGGCAGCAGTGCAGTGCATAAAATCATGCAGATACAGGTCAGCAGCTTCAGTTAATTTTCATATCAACCATCAGAATGGGGGAAAAATAAATGTGATCTCAGTGATTTGGACCGTGGCATGATTGTTGGTGCCAGATGGGCTGGTTTGAGTATTTCTGTAACTGCTGATCTCCTGGGGTTTTCACACACAGCAGTCTCTAGAATTTACTCCGAATGGTGCCAAAAACAAAAACATCCAGTGAGCGGCAGTTCTGTGGACAGAAACACCTTGATGATAAGAGAGGTCAACAGAGAATGGCCAGACTGGTTCGAACTGACAAAGTCTACGGTAACTCAGATAACCGCTCTGTACAATTGTGGTGAGAAGAATATAATCTAAGAATGCTATTCTGAGATGCAGGTTGGCGCTGTTTTGGCGGCACGAAGGGGACCTACATAATATTAGGCAGGTGGTTTTAATGTTGTTGCAGATTGGTGTATATACAGTTGAAGTCAGAAGTTTACATACACCTTAGCCAAATACATTTAAACTCAGTTTTTCACGATTCCTGAAATATAATCATAGAAAACATTCCCTGTCTTTAGGTCAGTTAGGATCACTACTTTATTTTAAGAATGTGAAATGTCAGAATAATAGAAGAGAAAATAATTTATTTCAGCTTTTATTACTTTCATCACATTCCCAGTGGGTCAGAAGTTTACATACACTTTGTTAGTATTTGGTAGCATTGCCTTTAAATTGTTTGTACTTGGGTCAAATATTTTGGGTAGCTTTCCACAAGCTTCTTACAACAAGTTGCTGGAATTTTGGTCCATTCTTCCCGACAGAACTGGTGTAACTGAGTCAGGTTTGTAGGCCTCCTTGCTCGCACATGCTTTTTCAGTTCTGCCCACACATTTTTTATAGGATTGAGGTCAGGGCTTTGTGATGGCCACTCCAATACCTTGACTTTGTTGTCCTTAAGCCATTTTGCCACAACTTTGGAGGCATGCTTGGGGTCACTGTCCATTTGGAAGACCCATTTGCGACTGAGCTTTAACTTCCTGGCTGATGTCTTGAGATGTTGCTTCAATATATCCACATTGATGCCATCTATTTTCTGAAGTGCGCCAGTCCCTCCTGCAGCAAAGCACCCCCACAACATGATGCTGCCACCCCCATGCTTCACGGTTGGGATGGTGTTCTTCCGCTTGCAAGCCTCACCCTTTAAGCCTCACCCTTTTTTCCTCCAAACATAACGATGGCAATTATGGCCAAACAGTTAAATTTTTGTTTCATCAGACCAGAGGACATTTCTCCAAAAACTAAGATCTTTGACCCATGTGCACTTGCAAACTGTAGTATGGCTTTTTTAATGGCAGTTTTGGAGCAGTGGCTTCTTCCTTGCTGAGCAGCCTTTCAGGTCATGCCGATATAGGACTCGTTTTACTGTGGATATAGATACTTATCTACCTGTTTATTCCAGCATCTTCACAAGGTCCTTTGCTGTTGTTCTGGGATTCATTTGCACTTTTCGCACAAAACTATGTTCATCTATAGGAGACAGTATGCGTCTGCTTCCTGAGCGGTATGATGGCTGTGTGGTCCCATGGTGTTTATACTTGCGTACTATTGTTTGTACAGATTAATGTGGTGCCTTCAGGTGTTTGGAAATTGCTCCTAAGGATGAACCAGACTTGTGGAGGTCCACAATTCTTTTTCTGAGGTCTTGGCTGATTTCTTTTGATTTTCCCATGACGTCAAGCAAAGAGGCACTGAGTTTGAAGGTAGGCCTTAAAATACATCCATAGGAACACCTCTGCAAATTGTCTAAAGGCTTGACATAATTTTCTGGAATATTCCAAGCTGCTTAAAGGCACAGTTAACTTAATGTGAACTTCTGACCCACTGGAATTGTGATATAGTCAATTAAATGTGAAACAATCTGTCTGTAAACAATTGTTGGAAAAATTACTCATGTCATGCACGTTGATGTCCTAAATGACTTCCCAAAACTATAGTTTGCTTATATTAAATCTGTGGAGTGGTTAAAAAATGAGTTTAAATCTAATTGTTTGTAAACTTCTGACTTCAACTGTATTATATACACACACATATATATATATATATATATATATATATATATATATATATACATATATATATATACATATATATATATATATATATATATATATATATATATATATACATATACACACACACACACGCACACACACACACACACACAGTTGTGCTCAAAAGTTTGCATACCCTTGGAGAATTGGAAATATATGTACCATTTTTAAAGAAAACGTGTGAGCAGGCAAAACACATTTCTTTTATTTCTTATGGGATTCATATTCAACTGTAGGTTATAACAGAATGGCACAATCATAAAACAAAACATGGCAACAAAGAAAAAAATGAAATGACCCCTGTTCAAAAGTCCCATTAGCCTTAGTTCTTAATACTGTGTATTGCCCCCTTTAGCATCAATGACAGCGTGCAGTCTTTTGTAATAGTTGTCTATGAGGCCCCAAATTCTTGCAGGTGGTATAGCTGCCCATTCGTCTTGGCAAAATGCCTCCAGGTCATGCAAAGTCTTTGGTCGTCTTGCATGAACCGCACATTTGAGATCTCCCCAGAGTGGCTCGATGATATTAAGATCAGGAGACTGTGATGGCCACTCCAGAACCTTCACCTTTTTCTGCTGTTACCGCTGGAGGGTCAACTTGGCCTTGTGCTTAGGGTCATTGTCATGCTGGAAAGTCCAAGAGCGTCCCATGCGCAGCTTTCGTACAGAAGAATGCAAATTGTCTGCCAGTATTTTCTGATAACATGCTGCATGCATTTTGGTCTCGTCACTCCAAATTACAGTGTGCCAGAAGCTGTGAGGCGTGTCAAGGTGTTGTCGGGCATATTGTAACCAGGCTTTTTTGTGGCATTGGCACAGTAAAGGCTTCTTTCTGGCAACTCGACCATGCATCTCATTTTTGTTCAAGTATTGTCATATTGTGCTCCTTGAAACAACCACAACGTCTTTTTCCAGAGCAGCCTGTATTTCTCCTGAGGTTACCTGTGGGTTTTTCTTTGTATCCCGAACAATTCTTCTGGCAGTTGTGTCTGAAATCTTTCTTGGTCTACCTGACCTTGGCTTGGTATCAAGAGATCCCAGAATTTTCCACTTCTTAATAAGTGATTGAACAGTACTGACTGGCATTTTCAAGGCTTTGGATATCTTTTTATATCCTTTTCCATCTTTATAAAGTTCCATTACCTTGTTACAGGTCTTTTGACAGTTCCCCATAGCTCAGTATGTAGCCTGCTCAGTGCATCCACGTGAGAGCTAACAAACTCATTGACTATTTATACACAGACACTAATTGCAATTTAAAAAGCCACAGGTGTGGGAAATTAACCTTTAATTGCCATTTAAACCTGTGTGTGTCACCTTGTGTGTCTGTAACAAGGCCAAACATTCAAGGGTATGTAAACTTTTGATCAGGGACATTTGGGTGATTTCTGTCATCATTATGATTTAAAAAGGAGCCAAACAACTATGTGATAATAAATGGCTTCATATGATCACTATCCTTAAATAAAAGACAAAATTAAAAAAATATTTTCAAAATTAATGGAAAAATTTCACAATTTCTGCCAGGGTATGCAAACTTTTGAGCACAACTGTATATATATATATAGGCAGAAAAAGCACTCATATGTTGTAGGTAAACTCAGTCCTAGATTGAACAGGGCCAAGAACCAGCTGGCTTTGTGGACAAACCCACCTCTGTCAGATGTGATGTTCCAGCCTTTTTCTTGAGGTTTTTGGTGATGTTATTGATCACTCCAAGACACTGTGCCCAGGTCACACCTCTCACGCTGACATCATACTGTGGGTACATCTCAGCAAGAAACTCTAAAAAACACAATACAGTATGAATTAAATCAAATAGACAGCATGTATACTATCAACTCAAAAAAATACCATCAAAATTTGTTTTGCAAACAATGGCAAAGTCATGGGTTCGATGCCCAGGGAACACATACTCAAAAAATATAGGCTTATTTATAGACTACTTTAAATATTGTCTGTCAAATATTTAAATGTAAATAATATAGGGGTTAATTCATTGTGCTATTTAATGCTTCCATTTACACTTTCACTACATTTAAATGATAACTGTTCCCTTTTTCCAAAACAAATTTTGAACAGCACCTTTGTCATTCTTAGTGCTAAATAAAGCACATTTCCAGGAAAGCGCTGCCTGATAGGTTGGAGAAACCATTACGGAGTGATTGGATCACAAAAACATTTTTCTTCCCATTTACACCTGTATTCAGCTCTGTCCACAAGTCAGATGTTAATACCAGGTGTAAACGGGGTCATTGCATTACGCACTCTGAGCCGCATGTTCAGAGGTACCAGAAGAGATGTTCTACCTCGAAGGGCCTCTATTATGTTCGGGTCGAGTTGCTGGATGCCTTTTATGGGGTTGCCTGTGACAGCACTGCAGGACAGAGTGCTGATAGGAAAGAGAGCATGTAGCACAGGCACTACGGCCTTCTGGGGCTCAATCTCCTTAAACACCTCCTTGTACACAGACATCGGGATCCACACTTTCCGCAAGGAGCTTCCGATCATTACTGAGAGAAAAAAAAAAAGTTGCCATTCACTGATCTATTTTTAACAACACTGGAAATTAAAAGGAAAATTAGAAAACATTATTCATGTTAACACAATACAGCAGAGTACATTATATAGTAACCTCCCTAAAATAATTCAAGAAGTTATGTTATACCGTTCAAGTCCCATTTTACTTCCGTAATGTGACATATTGCCAGGTGAAACAGAATATGAAGTAGAACAGGACTTTATTTTATCCATTGGGAATTGAATGGATTGTGAAAGTGGGTATTTCATACTAGAATGTAGAGAGGTAGTTGAAGGTGAGGGGTTAAAAAATAAAATAAAAGACAGTTTGGTGACATCATTCGGAAAATGTGGTTTCTTTGTCAGAGCAAGTTATTATATTTTGATGAAAGATTACAAATGATGAGTCGTGCACAATAAGACCAGGAACATGTTCTAAGAAACTATAGGGTCAATTTTAGGGCTGAGTATTGTGACAGATTTCCTGGTTCAAATCGATTCAGAATTATATAGGTAAATATTTTAGATATAACATCCTTTTTGCTTACATGTGAAAGGAGTTCTTTCTCAAATTAATTCAACAGAGGACCTTCTGACTAGGTAGTTTACGAAAGTATTTGTTACACTTTTTATTTTTTTGTTTTTCATAATTTGTCACATTTTAGCTTTTTTTTTTTTTTTTATGTGTACAAATCAATGGATTCCACCAACAAATATGATGTTGTAATTGCACATTCTATTGCAGTAAAATACAGTATATTTTGTTACATGTTTACATTCATAAATTGTACTATTTACAACAGGGCTGTACTAACCATTGAAATAATATCAAAATCGCAATATGACCCAGTGCAATTATCAAACCGCGAGGGCACACAAATAATATCTATCTGATGTCCTGAGTGACAGATGTGCTCGGAGTTCGGTTCAGTGTGCTAACGTGCTGAGCGCATTATATTACTCTCCAGATTCACTTTAATGGCACATTTATATAATGTTTGGCTGCTACAATTTACTATATAAATCTATATTAAAGGAATATTCCAGGTTCAATACAAGTTAAGCTCAATCGACAGCATTTGTGGCATAATGTTGATTACCACAAAAATTTATTTTGACTCGTCCCTCCTTTTCTTTAAAGCTACACTATGTAACTTTTGGCCCTCTAGTGGCTAAAAAAATAAAACTGCATGCATCTTGCAGAAGAACATTATTTTAGTTGTGCTTCGGTTCTGCTCCTCTGCGCGGATGAATGTGGATCGAGGCACCGGTGTACACGTAGATACAGGACATCTTATCAGAGCGAATGGACAAATAAATAACGAAAGAAAGTAAACGATGGATATCTGAAAACATGTTATCTGAGCAGGTAAGTGCCATATCTTATGCTGTTGTTTTGACTTTTTGGAAACATTGATGTTTTTAAATAGATGTTACAAAAGTTAGGCAACGTTCGTTAACATTAGACATAACGATGGCTAGTCTAAGGTCAAAAGTTGTAAAGTTTTTATAACTGCAGGATATTTTGGCCAAATAGACCATGGTAGTAACTAATTTATAGATTGTCATTGTTACCAACCAGTGGTCAACATCATTTCAAGACTCACATGTCCTTGGCAAGTCTAGCACTAAAGGATTTATTTATATACATTATTGCCATTATAAAGAAAAATACACACGTGCTAGCAAGTGAAATGTTCTGCTCCGATTACAGTATAATTATTATATTTCACTACAGACGTGTGTGTGTGATTACACAACTAGACATAAACCATGTCAATAAAATATCTTACCTGTTGAGTAAGAAAAAAGACATCTCTGGGTCGCTTTTAAATCCTTTCAGATTTTGGAGTTGTCACCACCTCTGAAAAGCCAAGCCGATGTTGATTCGGGTTTTATTACGGACTCTGTCACTTTCCCTTTTTGCTTGTAGACTCTGCTCCGTTCAGGGTTTCTTTGTTTTTACAACCAGTGATTCCCCAGAGGTTTGCCATTTTGATTGATCCATGGTCAATTTTTCTCATTCGTTTTGATAACAAAATTTCAGCTTCACGCTACTCCCACACCATACACACACTACAGTAGCCGGATCTTATTTTCTCTGTGTACAGATATGACGTGACACGCACGGGCCAATGACGTATGTATGCAATTACTTGCGAAATCCGTCCCAACAGCTCTAAAATATAAATTATTATTTTAGGTTTATCAAAGTGTATTTGGGTAAAGACATGGTTTGGAAGATGGATTTTTGTTGCACTCTCTCATTAATAACATTTTGTTATTTTCTGACTAAAGAAAAGTTACATAGTGTAGCTTTACAAAAAGCAGCAACAAATCAAGGTTACAGTGAAGAACTTAAAATGGAAGTGAATGGGGACAATTTTTGGAGGATTTGATGGCAGGAATGTGAAGCTTTTAATTTGATAAAAGCTCTTACATTAATTCTTCTGTTAAAACTTGTGTATTATTTGAGCTGTGAAGTTGTTTAAATTGTAATGTTTTAGTCATTTTAGGGTTTTAAGAATTGTTGACATTACATTTAAGGCAATGAAGTTGTAAAATTGGCTATAACTTTACACAGAAAAGGTTAATAAGTGATTTTATCACACTGCAATCATGTTAACATACATACTGTTTATGTCTTGTGGCGTGAGTATTTTAACATTTACAGATTGGCCCCCATTCACTTCCATTGTAAGTGCCAAACTGTAACCCAGATTTATGCTTTTTTTGTTTTTTTTTTTTTTTTCTAAGAAAAGGAGGGACGAGGAGGCCTGGGTAGCTCAGCGAGTATCGACACTGACTATCACCCCTGGAGTCACGAGTTGGAATCCAGGGCGTGCTGAGTGACTCCAGCCAGGTCTCTTAAGCAACCAAATTGGCCTGGTTGCTAGGGAGGGTAGAGTCACATGCGGTAACCTCCTCGTGGTCGCTGTAATGTGTGGTTCTCGCTCTCGGTGGGGTGCGTGGTAAGTTGTGCATGGATGCCACGGAGAATAGCGTGAAGCCTCCACACGCACTACGTCTCCGCGGTAACGCGCTCAACAAGCCACGTGATAAGATGCACGGATTGACTGTCTCAGATGCGAAGGCAACTGAGATTAGTCCTCTGCCACCTGGATTGAGGCGAGTCACTACGCCACCACGAGGACTTGGAGCGCTTTGGGAATTGGGCATTCCAAATTGGGGAGAAAAAAAGGAAGAAAAGGAGGGACGAGTCGAAATTAATTTTTGTGGTAATCAACATTATGCCACAATTGCTGTCGACTGAGCTTAACTTGTATTGAACCCAGAATATTCCTTTTAAAGGTGCACTCGGCAAGTTTTTAGATGGCTCTTATTTGTCCTGTCAGTCACAGTAGTACTTGGCAATACTACTGACTAACGGTCAGCTAGCGGGTTACAGCAGTTAACTAACTGTTTGCAGATACCATATAAATAAGTGGGGAGATTCGTAAAGTGACCCCACCTGTCCCGAAATCGTCCGTGTCTTCTCTTATAAAACAGCAATTTATCGTAGTAAACTCCACACATTGTTCATTCTAAAAGGATTGTTTACTGTAAAACATGTTGAGGATTAGCAGACAGACAGTCAATTCATTAAATGATGAGCTGCTTCCTCACAAAAGCAGTTTATTCAGCATACACAAGCATCTCCTCCATAGACATCCATTCGAAAAGAACGTCCTCTTGTCTCCTCCCCAGTGTACTGCCATAGAATGTCAACAGGAGCACTGTGTTATGCTATTTTATGCTAAACTTGTAGGCTCTAGGGATGGGCATGAGTACTCAAGTACTCGGACGTGGCAGCAATGATCGATCATGAAAACGATGATCAATAGTGATCATGCATGATGTGACTTTTCACTTAATTCTAAATCCAGTGACAATTACCTGACAACTAAACACACAAACAAAGAGGGAGCTTATTTTTCATTTTGAGATTGATTACATTGTGGTTTTGAGGGGTACATTGATTGTCAGAAACGTCTCATAACAACCAAACTGCTACAACACTGCAATGCTATCGTTACGATAATCAAAAGAGTGTAATTAACCGTGTTTTGAACCCGTCTCTGCAAAACGTTTGCTAAACACGTTTGCTTCATTTCATGTAAGATCTCATTTCATGGATATTATTTAATAAAAGTAAATGTGTCACTGACCGTAAACCTCCCTGCCCTGCGTGAAGTAACACGCACCTGCATCTCAACGAAATGGGAGTTGAAGATTTCTGCACGAGTTTCCAAGTTAGATGTCCAATATAAAGTGTCATTCCATTGCACTTTCCCCAGTTGAAAGGTGGAAATTCAAACTCTCCGAGTTGAATGGAATGCTTCATGAATCACAGCAACAACAATACATAGCATCGCGGATTTCCTCACAAGAGCGAGCATTTGGGGACACACACACACACCGAGCGCGTGTAGCAGTGGACTCAACATGCGGAAGCAACGCATATACAGCAGGCGAGTGTTTCAAACAGCTAGATAGAGCACAGCTAAATGGAACACAATGCAGCGTCTTCAAACTGAACTTCAATTTAACACGCATATTAAAACGCAATGGTTATGGCGTCTCCTGTTATTAGAAAATAGACGGTTCAGACAGTCACTAAAAAAACTGGTGCGTGCTTACTAAGATTACTACGGTAACCTGAAGGAAGAACAGACAGACGTGCGTTGGGCACATTCTTTCAGATTTGGTCAGCGAATCTTCACATAATGATAATATATGATGCACTATATTTTGAACCTTTTGTACATTTTGTAACATATTATTTTATAACAGCCTATAATAATGAATAGACGATACACTAGAACACCAAGGCACAATGCAGCAGCCATAGACGTTTGTCAGATATGTTCATAACTGTATATATAATAACATGTAATCGCCCCTCGAGTACTCGACAAGTACTCGAGTAATTAACAGAGTACTCGAGTAGACAAAATTACAAAAATGCCCATCCCTAGTAGGCTCCCCTATAAGAAGGGTTCTGGTTGCTCCGTTTATCTGTGATCCCTGCCATGACAGCTGCAGGTAGTAGCGGTTTGTTTCATGACTCCTGCAGGGACCTCTTGTTTGGACGTTTTGTTTTTACCTGCACTCATTCTTTCCGGACTGTCTGGTGGATTACAATCCTTTTTATCAATACCATACCATCACTCAGGACTATACTGTTGAGTCAGTCTCCGTAGTAAGAATTTTGTGTTTGTTTTGTTTTTGCTTGTCTTGTTTACATGTACTTTTATGTTTGACCATTAGCTGAAAGCGTTATATAAAGTAAACATGTTATTATTACCATTATTAGTGGTAGTAACTCAGTTGCATGACACAGGGTCATGTGCTGTCAACATGGGAGACTCCATGAGTGGGCGACCCACTCCATGTAAAATTAAACAGCTTTTATTAGGTTACTGACATGACTGGAGTTTTCATCTAATCTGTGTGTGCTTAATTTTCATCAAATAATAATAATAATAAAAAATGCTATTCATGTCTGTGTGTAAAATTCTTTTAATTAACAAAAACGTACTGAGTGCACCTTTAACCCCATGACACCGGGCTTTTGTGGACAGAAAGGGAGATGAAAGCATTTCACTGTATTAAAAGGGCTGTTGTCAACTCAACTACAAACAACAGAAACTTCATTTCCCTCCATTTTCCATCAAAATAAAGGCTTGAGGGTTTAACCGGACTGCATAGCAATGCCACATGCAAGTTAAGAAATTTAGCCTCTGGCTAGACACTTGCAGAAATTGTAAACAAAAAATATGTACACAGCGGACAGATGTGATGTGATTTTGATGTTTTTTCCCCTCTGTGTTTCCCTGTTTTATTTCGTTTAGTTCTTATAAGAGGACTCGAATGTTTTGGCTGAGCGCACATTAACAAGAGAGGATTCAAATTATATATATGATTAGAATAAACTGATTCCAGTTTTCTTTATATTGGTCAACAACTGACTGTAAAGAACAGAAAGGGTATTAAAAGAGAGATTATTCAATGACAAACAGATTGCGTGGATCTCATCTTTGGACTCACATTACACGGATCACATCAAACCAAACTTTAACTTTCAACTTGCTGTGAAAGGATCTCTGTGAAGTTCTTCGCCACTACTATACAATCACTGGTGAGTAAATTTGGGCAGTGTACCAGCTAGTGGCTAATCACAGACATTTTAAGTCGCACAGCATGAAATTTGGTCACATTATGAGTGATTTACGCACATTGTGGAGGGTTACCACATAGCGCAAAAGATTGATCTTGGTATTTAAGAATCACTACTGATTGTTGAAGTGAAGATCACGATGCATCAGAAAATCAGTTTTTTTACCCAGCCCAAGTCAATTCTGATTTAATGTGGAATTTAGCCTGCATCCTACCTTTAGTGTCCAGGTCAACTTGAGGTGTGACTTTTTTTTTGTTGGACACCATCTTTGTTTCAACTTCAGCCCCGTCCACCTGAGCCAAGTTTTTCCTCTTTTTCTGCTGACCCTTTGACCCCGTGTTATGCCGAGAGTCTTTCTTCATTACTTTGGATGGTTGTGGATCCTCCATTTCTCCTGTAGAGATTCCATCTTCGATAGGATTTGACGTGAGCTGAGCAAGATGAGGAGTCTGAGATTGAGGTTTGGATCTGCTGTTGTGCCCCCGACAACCACGTCCTCTACCCCTGCCTCTCCCTCGCCCACCACCAGGGGGTTTGGCCAACTGTTGGCTGTAGTTGTCAAGCTGTTGAAGATCTGCTCTGCCCGGGCCTCTCTCAGCACTGCTCAGTTTCCAGGGAGGGATCCACTGTGGGTTTCTCTGGACTGGTGGACCAAGACGCTGGGTCAAAGACCAGGACAGCTGCTCTTCTTCAACAGGTAGAGACGCCTGTCTCTAAGAGATGTGAGACACATATTAACTTATATAAAAGACCAAAACTTTTTGATCAATGAAATTCCGTGACTTTTCCAGGAATTTGTGATTACTAGAAAAATATATTTTTTTAATAATTCTGATTCACACCAATTCACTAATGATTAGCGATGATTTGTAAGTCGCTTTGACCCATCACTGACCCAAAAGAACGTTTCTCTCACAAATCAACTTGCGAGCAAGTTTTAGGGGCACACAGAGCGCGTTTTTCCATCCGACTGCCCCGTTTTATTGTTTTTCTTTGTAAACGTGCTAGATAGACATCTTTTTTTCAGCGTCTCGCACTGCAGCACTGCGTTTTTTTAAAAAGAACGTCAACTTTTAAAAACACGCCTCGAGACACCTGTGTTCTGTTCTATTCTGTGAGCTGCGTCTAGCCTTTTTAGAAGCGCAAGATCATGTTCGTTCTGCATGGCCCCTTAGTCTACAGATGAGCAACATTTAGCTGATGAGATATTTTCAGAGCAGAGGAAGACTAGAAAAATGTACTTTCACTATAGAAATTACCATGACTTTTAAGATTTTATCAATTGCCATGGCTTTTCCATGCATTAAAATCACAATTTTAAAATTCACTGATATTTCCATGAGTTCCAGTATTTCCATATTTCCAGTTTCCATGAGCGTGAGAACCCAAACATTTATAAATACCAGCTATGTGAATACCTCAGTAATAGGTTAGAAATGTAATCTGCTGTTGGGTAGATTGCATAAGTAAACTCCAGATGACACGATGCTTGGGACCTAATCAGATAATGTTGTTTAAGGAACAAGAGGAAAAAAAAACTTTTCTGGAATCCTAAGTTTTATGCTTACAGAATTGGTAGGAAGTTTACTGATAGTGACATTTTTAGATGGATTGGGTATCGGTCTGACAAGCCAGAACCAAATTCAATACTGTGTGTTAGTCATGTTCGTTACTGTCAATCTCCAAAAATGACAAAGAACCATAAAGCACCATTAAAGTAGTCCATATGACTTGTTCAATTTATTCAAAGCCATGTGAAAATATGTGATAGCTTTGTGAATTGCAAAAGGCTGTTTAATAAGTAAATATACAGTCTGCATGCGCAGCGCGTTATTGAATGATCCGGCACTGTTGACACACATACAGTACATAGCACCCGTAGGCTGGTGATGTGCACACGGCTACTTTCAACTCTCAGAGTGATGCACAATGTTTGAGCGCCACACCCAAAAAAAATCTCAGATGTAGATGCTCAATAGTTCGGTTTGCTTATAACATGCATTTACAGTGCATCCGGAAAGTATTCACAGCGCTTCACTTTTTCCACATTTTGTTATGTTACAGCCTTATTCCAAAATGGATTAAATTCATTATTTTCCTCAAAATTCTACAAACAATACCCCATAATGACAACGTGAAAGAAGTTTGTTTGAAATTTATTAAAAATAAAAAAAAATCACATGTACATAAGTATTCACAGCCTTTGCTAAATACTTTGTTGAAGCACCTTTGGCACCAATTACAGCCTCAAGTCTTTTTGAATATGATGCTACAAGCTTGGCACACATATTTTTGGGCAGTTTCTCCCATTCTTCTTTGCAGGACCTCTCAAGCTCCATCAGGTTGGATGGGGAGCGTCGGTGCACAGCCATTTTCAGATCTCTCCAGAGATGTTCAATCGGGTTTCAAGTCTGGGCTCTGGCTGGGCCACTCAAGGACATTCACAGAGTTGTCCCGTAGCCACTCCTTTGTTATCTTGGCTGTGTGCTCAGGGTCATTGTCCTGTTGGAAGATGAACCTTCGCCCCAGTCTGAGGTCCAGAGTGCTCTGGAGCAGATTTTCATCAAGGATGTCTCTGTACATTGCTGCATTCATCTTTCCCTCGATCCTGACTAGTCTCCCAGTTCCTGCCGCTGAAAAACATCCCCACAGCATGATGCTGCCACCACCATGCTTCACTGTAGGGATGGTATTGGCCAGGTGATGAGCGGTGCCTGGTTTCCTCCAGACATGATGCTTGCCATTCAGGCCAAAGAGTTCAATCTTTGTTTCTCATGGTCTGAGAGTCCTTCAGGTGCCTTTTGCTGAGGAGTGGCTTCCTTCTGGCCACTCTACCATACAGGCCTGCTTTGTGGAGTGCTGCAGAGATGGTTGTTCTTCTGGAAGGTTCTCCTCTCTCCTCAGAGAAATGCTGGAGCTTTGTCAGAGTGACCATCGGGTTCTTGGTCACCTCCCTGACCAAGGCCCTTCTCCCCCATGATCGCTCAGTTTGGCCAGGCGGCCAGCTCTAGGAAGAGTCCTGGTGGTTCCAAACTTCTTCCATTTATGGATGATGGAGGCCACTGTGCTCATTGGGACCTTCAATGCTGCAGAAATTTTTCTGTACCCTTCCCCAGATCTGTGCCTCGATACAATCCTGTCTCGGAGGTCTAAAGACAATTCCTTGGACTTCATGGCTTGGTTTGTGCTCTGACATGCACTGTTAACTGTGGGACCTTATATAGACAGGTGTGTACCTTTCCAAATCATGTCCAATCAACTGAATTTACCACAGGTGGACTCCAATCAAGTTGTAGAAACATCTCAAGGATGATCAGTGGAAACAGGATGCACCTGAGCTCAATTTTGAGTGTCATGGCAAAGGCTGTGAATATTTATGTACATGTGATTTTTTTTTTCATTTTTTATTTTTAATACATTTGCAAAGATTTCAAACAAACTTCTTTCACATTGTCATTATGGGGTATTATTTGTAGAATTTTGAGGAAAATAATGAATTTAATCCATTTTGGAATAAGGCTGTAACATAATAAAATGTGGAAAAAGTAAAGCGCTGTGAATACTTTCCGGATGCACTGTAGAATGGCACCGCAGGAGCATTTCACCAAATTTTGAATAAGAAGTTAAACTACTGTGAACTAGCTCACATACAGACACTTACAGGACTTCCTGGAGTGTTCCAACTGTCAAAATAAGAGCCTGAGAGTTTTACATTTAAAGGTGCACAACTTAAATATATATTGTATTATAAAATCTAAAAGTCAACAATACTAATTTATCATTTGTATCATTATTATTTGTATACAAATTACAACAATATTTAAGTTGACTGGGTGCCAAAAAATAACAGTGTGAATGAAAAGTGGACTAATATCTTACAACTAAAGTGAATAAAAAGAGATTTAAATTCTTTAAAAGCCCAGAAAATCATGCATCATTTCTACTGATGTCTTACACTGGATTTACTGTTAATTTTGCTGCTACATTATCCAGCAGACATGTTTAAGTTTTTCTTAATAGGCTATACATTTATATTGAAATAATTTTTAGTTATACTCTGGTATCGGATTGGGATCGGTATCGGCCAATATTGAAATTTCAGGTATCGAATCGGATCGGAAGAAAAAGTGATATCGGTGCATCCCTCCTCAGGATCTACAAATCTCTTTGTAACTTTATGCTGTATACTGTACAAATAAACAGTTTTTAGTCAGTGAGTAAAACAATATGCCTGTTGTATTCTATTCATTCATTACTATTAGCAACGGTCTATCTGTGGATATTTTTGATACTTGCAATTATCCGGTTCACTGACTGAATGTTTTTAATACAAATATGATGAAATGTCATTCTGTGGGCATGTGAGAAGTTGCGTTTGACAGTGTGGTCTTTGTTAGAATAATAATGTTATGATGGGACAGAATATTTAAACTGGCTGCATAAAAACATTTGTAAATCTAAATATTCTAAATAGGGAACTTGAAAACGCTACACTACCGTCTCTACGACTGATGTCATCTGTTTGTGTGTAAGCATGGCATGTGTTTTGGTGTGCAGCATGTTTGACTGGCCGACATCAATTATGTATAAATTATAATTAGAAAATATGGTGTCTTGGATCAGGTTATTTTTGTTCAAATCTTATTTTTTTAACTTTGTCTCAACAGTATATGTAACAACAGTACAGATTATTTAGGTTATTTAATATTTATGTTCTATTTGTAGACTTTCATAAACTGTACATGAAGGTATTTTATGCTTCTGTTTATCCTCATTTGTGTACAGGAAAGAAATTTCAGTTTGGAAATTATTAAATATATCTGAATTATGATTTTATGTAGATGCGCTTACAAAAAATTTGAATTCATATCACTGGAAAAGTTAGGCCAAAAGAAGTGTACGAAACAGATTCCTAAATTATAAAATGTCTTTATCCCTCTCCTTAACATTTACCCACTCTTACCCTATTGTACGACTTTATTGTTCAGATCTTATACACACACAATTATGCTAATTAATCATTAAACTCTTGATGAACTGAATTTGTGAATTTCTATGAATAAGATTTGTGTTTGCAGAAATGGTTTTGGAAAGAAAACAAATGAAATCAATTGAGATTCTGTGCAAAAGTAGAGTGACAGGGTGGGGAGATTACTATGGGGAATATATACACTGTAACTAAAAGTGGAAAATAAACAGTAAAGTAGACAAACCTTTGGGCCATTTTTCTGCTTTGCTGAGCTCCTTTGATAGGGTGGCTTTAAGTGGAAGAGAAATAAACCAAGTGAATTAAATAAACCTTAAATAATCCAAGTGCTTCATTAAATTAAAAGGACGAACAATGTTCCTGATATTGTTGTACAGCCACTGAAGCATACCGTCAGTGATAGCACCAGTAAAAGAAAGATAGCTTGAATAATGATATTCAGTGTGTCACTCAGTTTAAAGCAAATAAAAGTCAATCTTTACTGCACCTCATTTGCCATTTGTCTGTCAACCTTCTGTTCAAGCCTCTGCACTGCTTCATGCAGGTACTGCAAGTCACAAACAATGATTTTGGGTCAGGAAATCGGTACATTTAACATATAAAATCAGCTACTAGTTCCATTGCCTGCATATTACATTAAAAAATCCAAAAAGTCCAAAATGGACCCATTTACTCTCGTAATACACATTTCTTGTCCTTATTGTGCATGATTTATCAGTGCACACTATTCTAAAGAAAAAAACCTGTTTTTGTAATCTTTCTTTGCAATAACTTGCTCCAACATCAAGGTAGCACACGTTTCAAACAATAAGTGCCAGTGGTGTTTCAGAAGGGGAGTATTTCTCAACAATTACATGCAAATTCTCGGATGGGATGACATCTCTTTCACAATCCAAACAATTCTGACAAATTTAATGTTCAGTTTTACTCTGATATGTCACATTACATTATGGAAGTAAAATTGGTTGTGAATGTTGTTTCATGTTCACTTTAACACAACATTTTCTAAATAGGAATCAGAATGTGTTTTAGAAAAAGAAAAAAGCTGAAACTGAGCTCTTACTCTACAATGATTCAGGACTTCAAGCAATATGTTCTGCTGATCCTCGCCAACAACAGATTTGCTCTGAATTAGAAGAAAAATAGGAAATTAAAGTGAAAACACACTGATATGTACAACATTATTATAAGGATTTATTATATACTATACTATATTCATTATTGCTAAAAAAAAAATAAAAAAAATTACAAAATAGGTAATCAGGACTTGTATCACCCTAAATGGGTGTATTTTGCGATATTGACCTGACTGTACATCATCCCAGTCATTACATGTCTACTTGCCAAATAAATAAATGAACATGAATACTGATTTGATTGGAAATTATTTTATTATGAAAGAAGACACACTTTGGCTTTGAAGAGTTCTGATTAACCTGCCAGTGTTTCATTTGTGAAAATGACCAGCTGACTGTACAATATCTCGCTTATTACACGGCTAAATAAATATATACCAAATAAATATATACACGGGTATAAAATATTGATTGTAGTTTAAACTATTTTATTAGCTTACTTTTAGAGACCACGGAGAGACAGAACTCAAGCACAGCTCCGCAGAACACAGTAGGAGGATACTTTCAGATTCATTAAGTCAGATTCTGATTTTAATTTATTTGCACACTGTTTTTGCGATATTAAGATTTTGCACTTAAAGCAGAGAACAAAATCATCACTGGGGAAACTGGAGCAAAATAGAAATGAAAATGGAAATTGAAGCCACTGTGGCTCTTTTATTAAATGTAAAAAAATGACTTGTGGTTTAGAGCACGCAGACAAAACCCTCTGTCAAACTTCATGTTTGCTAACGTTCAGCAGCAGAAGCCTTACGTCTCGAAAGCGTGCCACACAGTTCTGGGAGGTAATAGAGGATACCTAAGATATTATATTGACATTTGAGAATAAACAGACCAACATTTGAGGAGCTATGCATGTCTTATCATCGAATAAAAAAAATACATCTGCCTCCAGTGAGCATATACGTTTTATGCGCATTTTGGAGATTATAATTGCATCTTGGTGTTTCCATCCAGAATTTTTCTGCAAAAATATTTGACTGCGCAATACTGCTATTGACCACACAGAATCAAGTATTCCAGAGAGCCATGAAATAAACATGACTATTTTGTGGATACAAATATGAAATGATCATTGACCGGTGTCCACTTCAACGCTTATCGAAACATAAGCGATTCAACAAACCAGAACTGGTGTGTTTGGAAATACAGGCGGTTCCATGGCAGCGAGAGGGCTGATTGCAGTATCCAGTCCAGACATCTCTGCAGGAGCTCGGGCTGAATCTGATAGAGGCACAGCTTGGTAACATGCGAGATCCTCAGGTGGGAGTCCTAAATTCACGCCCTTTGAAAGAGAAAAACATTGTTAATGCTAAGAGAACTCTGCTCTTTGTTTACTGAACAAAACATTATTTATCTGATACTCCAAGTTAGTTAGGTATTTGAAAAAGTCCCAAAGGGTAAAGTCTGTCCCTTACACTTGAAGATAATGCAGAAACTTTCCCTTGCACCAGAAGAAACAAACCTGAACATGGTACTTATTACAACTACATTAAAGCATATATTAAGGGGGGGAAATAGGAATGTGGGTCATGTGAGACATGACACAATTTTTTCTCAAATTCAATTCACACAAAACAATTACGGTCATGAAAATCAATCAAAATAATAAAAATGTCATGTGATGTAACCATTTGGAAACAGTATGAAAAAAAAGTGCCTAATATTGTGTAGGTCCCCCCTTGTGCCGCCAAAACAGCACCAACCCGCATCTCAGAATAGCATTCTAAGATGATATTCTTCTCACCACAATTGTACAGAGCGGTTATCTGAGTTACTGTAGACTTTGTCAGTTCAAACCAGTCTGGCCATTCTCTGTTGACCTCTCTCATCAACAAGACATTTCTGTCCACAGAACTGCCGCTCACTGGATGTTTTTTGTTTTTGGCACCATTCAGAGTAAATTCTAGAGACTGTTGTGCATGAAAATCCCAGGAGATCAGCAGTTACAGAAATACTCAAACCAGCCCATCTGACACCAACCATCATACATGCTATTAATCAGCCAATCGTGTGGCAGCAGTGCATAAAATCATGCAGATACGGGTCAGGAGCTTCAGTTAATGTTCACATCAGCCATCAGAATGAGGAAAAAATGTGATCTCAGTGATCTGGACTGTGGCATGACTGTGGCATGATAACCACGGGGGACCTATATTAGGAAGGTGGTTTTAATGTTGTGGCTGATCGTGTATCTGATTTATAAAAAGGTAATTTGGTGTAAAGTACATGATATTTGTATAAACAAATACGTTTTATCAGAGTTTATTTTATATATATGGAGATAACAACCTCTGCGGCTCTAAAATACAAGAGAGCATAACGGTCAACTTGCATGTTACGACAGCAAGTCACCATTTGTGGACACCATACAAATAAATGGGGAGAGCCGTAAAGTGACACCTACCCGTTGCAAAATCGTCTGCGACTTCTAAAAAAAGGCAATTTATCATAGTAAACTGCACACATAGTTCATTCCAAAAGGATTGTTTTGTGTAAAACATGTTGAAGAATAGCAGACAGGCGGTCAATTCATTAAATGATGTGCTGTTTCCTCACAAAAACAGTTTATTCAGCACACTGAGGCATCTCCTCCATAAACACCCATTTAAAAATAACATCATCTGGATTCCTTACCAGTGTACCACCACAGAATGTCTACGGGAGCGCCGTGTTATGCTATTTTAGGCTAAGCTTGTAGGTTAAGGTCTAGCTCCAAAGTACTTAAGTGACCTTCTATCACACTATAATCCATCACGCTCACTACGATCGCAAAACTCCGGCCTGTTAACAATACCAAGAATATCAAAATTCACAAAAGGAGGGAGATCATTTTCATATTTGTCTCCTAAACTATGGAATAGTCTCCCTAGCAGAGTCAGGAACTCAGACACACTCGCTCAGATTAAATCTAGACTAAAGACTTCTCTAGTCAGCCAGGCATACACCTAATTTATCCCTCAATTCATAGTTATGCTACTTTAGTTAGGCCTGTCGGAACCAAAAACACTTCTCTTATTCTTTAACCCTGCTTTAAAGTGAATGGCATCTATGCTCATTTTATTCTATTTCTTTCCGTCTAAACCAGAGCCTGCCAGATCCATCTCCGGTCCTGCCTGATGTCCGATTTCCACTGTGTCGCTGAGTGATGACCAACTGCAGCATGAGCCAGCCAGAGTTCACTTCAGTCTACTAAGACAGACTTCACAGAGGATGAATTGATGCAAACTTAAAGACATGGAATTCTTCATGAGCCACTGTCTGAAGCATGGGCTCAGGTGGAGTTCACCAAAATGACCTGCCATAAGTTTCCATCCGGACTGCAATGCTCCTCACTGAATGATACCTATATCAACTTGATCAAAGGAGGGAAAACACTCTCTTAAAAAGTGAACTACATAGAAAATGAATTAATGGACTAGTGCATCTACGTGTATTTCCTCAGTTCATTTGGGATGACTTCAAGGGCTTTAACACAAAAACGTATAATTCATACAAAATAATTTTGTTTAACCATTGACCCACAACACTTACTTAGTTTACTAATTTTAACCACTAATAGTTCTAAACATAAATAACTAATATTGGCATTATATTAATTCATTTTCTGTTCTAGTGTAATTTCCTGTGCAGCTGCTTTGAAACAAACGTCTGTTGTGAAAAGTGCTATACAAATAAATTTGACTTGACTTGATGGCTCCCCTATTAGAAGGGTTCTGGTTTTTCCTTGAAAAATATTTGTAGACATTAATTTAAAGTAATGGTTTAGTTAGGCACACTCATATATTCAAGCCACAAGGGAAGCATTTTAATACCTTTTACTTGATAGTTACACAAAAATGATATTAAGTTAAAATTATCATTAAACCAAAAATGTTTTTTCAAACATTGTGAAACCAACATGGACATAGTCCATGGTCCTACTAACCTGACATGTGTTTTAAACTAGATTTTTCAAATATTTCTTATTTTTATCACCTCAGAAAACCATATTTATCAATGACGCATGTAAAATATCAATATATATCAAAGTAACGCAAGTAAATGAATAAAAAGAATAGTTTAAATGATAAACAAGAAAAAAATATACATGACTTTATCATATATGGATAGGATGTTTTTAGAACAAAATCTAACATGAATCATAGAATATAAAGATTTAAAGGAATTTTCCAGGTTCAATACAAGTTAAGCTCAATCGACAGCATTTGTGGCATAATTATATCACAAAAATTTATTTCGACTCGTACCTCCTTTAAAAAAAGGTTACAGTGAGGCACTTACAATGGAAGTGAATGAGGCCCATTTTTAGATAGTATAAAGGCAGAAATATGAAGCTTATTTTATAAAAGCACTTTCATTCTTTTGTTAATACGTGTTTATTGTTTGAACGGTAAAGTTGTATAAATTGTCATTTTTACAGTTATTTTAGGGTTTGTTGTCATTACATTATCATGGCGACAAAGTTGTAAAATTGGCTATAACTTTACACAGATAAAAGGTTAGCAAGTGATTTTATCACACTAAAATCATGTTAACACATATTGTTTATGTTTTCTGACTATACTTTTGAAAAAGTGAGTATTTTAATGTTTCAGGATTGGCCCCATTCTCTTCCATTGTAAGTGCCTCACTGGAACCCAGATTTTTGCATTGTTTAAAGAAAAGGAGGGGCAAGTCAATATAAATTTTTGTGGTAATCAAAATTATGCCACAAATGCTGTCGATTGAGCTCAACTTGTATTGAACCCAGAATATTCCTTTAAAAGACAAACAGTATTGAATGGAATAGAACACAGAAGTGTATTTGCTATCTGAAAGCAAGGCCAACTGAGCAATGCTCACTGTTCTGCTCTCCTGGCATGAGCACCGGATGCTCAAATAAGATATGCACTATCAATTATTAGACAATCCTACAAAACTTTCCTTTTCCAACTTTTAAAAATGAGAACATAATACTGATGAAGACGAATCAAAGAGTCTTTGATTTATTTCTTCTTAAAAGGAAATGATCCTTAAACTGACCTAACATGTGCAATGCTCAATGTCTCACAGTCTTCTATATAACATTCCTCACATATAAGACTCCACAGTAGGTCGTTGAAGTTCTGAAAATTAAAATGAACAATCATAATACCCTGTTTTCTGCACTGCATACTGGATTCTGCTTTCGTCTTTGCTTAGCCACCAAGTTCTTGCTCGTTTCTTGGCATCCTTTAAGACTCCTGCTGGAAGACTGATTCTCAGGGGTCGCAGAATCCTCCTGGTTATCTGAGACAGAAATTAGGGAGTCTATGAGAAAAATTACATTTAAAATCACTCCACATAACTCTGCTGAACCACTCTGTATCAAACTTTCCAAAAACGTAATTCTGTCTTTGAGGTTTTTTTGAGATGGCTTTTTAACACATCTTCTAGAAAGAAACAAAACCTGCTTTAGATAACCTTCTGGTTATCGTTCTTCTGGAAAGAGTCTTGTTTTCTGAGGTCTTGAATTCTGCTGACAGTTGTTGTAGGCTTTTTTGCTTGTCTTTGAGAACTGTCAATTTCAGCAGGTGGTCATCCCTGCAAGAAGAGGCTTTGGGCCTTACAGATCCTTTCTTTCTGGAAACATCACCTGTTGTTTCAAAGCGTTGACCTATTCTCTAAATCACTGATAGAGAAATAGGGTTTTTATCTGCCTTTAGGGTCTTGTAAACTTCAGTACAGCTACAGTTGGCTTGATGCAGACCATCTATGTGGTTTCTGACAGCAACCCCTGCATGATATTTAGCTTTTTTTGGTGCAGATTTTCTCACTCCAGAGTGTGTCTGGGAGAAGTTGAAGGACATGGAAAACTGTAGCCAGCGGAATAACGTCCATATCGTGGGAGTCCCGGAGGGAGTGGAGGGATAGGATATGGTGGAATTCCTGGATGGGCTCTTTCCAAGTCTGCTCGACATGGCAGGCCATAAGCTGGAAATCGAGCGAGCTCACAGGGTTCCGGCTCGGCGATCCGCGGAGGGAGACAGGCCCCGATCAAATTTCTGAGATCATCCAATAAAGATCTTGTGTTACGCGAGGCGAGGAGTAAAGGTAGGCTTTCTTGGAAGAACCACAGCATTTTCTTGGTCCCAGACTTTACAAACTCGACAAGAGAGAAACGTGATCGATTCAAGGAATGCAAGAAACTTTTACATCAACGGAAGGTCGCTTTTGCACTGATATTCCAGGCCAAATTGAGAACAGATGCTAAGGATGGACGTAAAACATTCACATGCCCACAACAAGCGATGTCCTTCATAAAGTCAATGGAGCAAGTCATCTTATGTTACTCATGTTGCAGCCGTGTGGACCGGCTCACTGAACATTCGCTTGACTATTTGAAGAATCTGCGCATGCTTTTTGTGCTGGTTCCGCCTATCGACTGGAGTATATTTTGTGGAGTATTTCTTGCAAAGTCATTGGAGTACGTCATTTGCTTGCACTCATGCTGCCACCGAGTGGACCGGCTCACTGAACATTCACTTGACTGTTTGAAGAATCTGCGTGCTATGTTTGTGCTGGCTCCGCCTATCGGCTGGAGTTTATTTTGTAGAATAACACACCTTCAGGACAGTTTTGTGCATGAATCTACATGCTCTTTGTGTTTATTCTGCCTATTGGCTGGAGTTTGTTTTATAGATTATTTTCTGTTATGTAATTCTGCCTCACAAAATTTGTACTGAAACACTGGACTTGAGCAATCCGATGGCAAGGTTGTCACGGGGGCTCTCGTAGGCTTGCATGGACTGTTTGAGTTTGGAGGGATGGACGCCACTTGGCGCTGTCGTGCGCGGGGTTAATGTGCATGTTTTTCTTTTTTCTGTTTTTTGTTTTTTTTGTTCTAGGGGATGTTTGGGGTTTGATTGTTGCACTAATGTTGGAATGTGGTCTTTATAATCTTTGACGTGTCAAGTTTATATGTCTTTGATACACAATCTATTTTTTATTATATGTCAAAATGTCAAATGTTTATATGAGTGGATTGTCTCTCTCCATGTGGAATGTGAATAGGTTGGGGCACCCCATAAAAAGAAGGTTATTTCTCTTCTTAAGCATATAAATATGATAGTGTTTCTTCAAGAAATGCACCTTTCTCTGCAGGAAGCTGAAAAAGTTGGAAAGATATGTGGTGGGTATTTTTTTATAGTACTGGCTCGAGTGAGAGCAGGGGAGTCATTACACTGATAAGTAAATATCTACAATTCAAATGTCTCAAACAGAGTAAAGATAAATTAGGAAGAGTTATTATTGTTTTAACTGAAATTCAGGGACAAAGTCTTATTTTGGCTAATATTTATGCACCTAACGTTGATGATCAGGGCTTTTTTATAGATCTTGAAGGGATAGTGCAACAGTAACGCTTCACAAGATGTGTAAATATCTTGGTCTTACAGTTATTTGGAGACTTTTGAACCCATCTGGTAGGGACTATACATTTTTTTTCATCAGGTCAATAAGATTTACTCTAGAATAGATTTTGTTTTATATATATATAAGTCCCTCATTTCATATGTTGTTGATTGCTCAATTGGAAACATCTTAGTCTTAGATTATGCCCTGGTGTGTTTAGAAGTGTTGCACATATGGAGAAAAAGAAATCATATAGTTGTCGCATTAATGTTTCCCTTTTGCAAAATCCTGAATTCCAACAAATGCTAAAGGCTGAAATCAATGTTTATATGGAGACCAACTGGTCCTCAGTATCCTCTGTGGGCATGGCTTAGGAGGCACTTGAGGTGGTTCTCAGTGGCCGGATCACTTGATGCCGAAAAGGCGTTTGATATGGTAGAATGGGATTATCTTTTTAAGATTTTGGAAATGTATGGGTTCGGCAATACTTTTATTGGATGGATTACGTTACTTTATAGACACCCGGTAGCGGCGGTACAAACAAATGGATTAATTTCAGATTATTTTACTCTGGATAGGGGCACACGGCAGGGTTGCCCTCTTTCCTCATTATTGTTCTGTCTTGCCCTGGAACCATTAGCAGCTGCGATAAGAAAGGAGGATGATTTTCCAGGAGTGATGGCAGGAGGTGTGGCGCATAAGCTTTTGCTTTACGCAGATTATATTTTATTATTCGTCTCCGACCCCATTAGATCTATGCCTTGCCTCCACAGAATTATTAATTCCTTTTCTAAGTTCTCGTTACAGAATGAATTGGTGTAAATCCGAAGCTTTGGCTCTGACAGCGTACTGCCAGGTGACGGCTTTTCAGCCGGGCGCCTTCTAGTGGCACAAACAGGGCATTAAGTATTTGGGTATTTTATTCCCAGCAAATTTGTGTGATTTAGTTAGAGTTAATTTTGACCCTTTAATAAAAATGTTTTCGAGCGATGTGGGCAGGTGGGCTTCATTACATTTATCTATGATTGGGAAGGTTAATGTTATTAAAATGAATTGTATTCCAAAATTCAACTACCTGCTACAGTCTCTCCCTATAGATGTCCCCCTCACTTATTTCAAGCAATTTGATAACATAGCGAAGTCCTTCATTTGGAATGGTAAACGTCCCAGTTTACACTTCAGTAAGTTGCATAGGCCGATTGACAAAGGTGGGCTAGGCCTACCCAAGATTTTGTTTTATTATTATGCATTCGGTCTCAGACATTTGGCTCATTGGTCGCTTCCACCTGAGATAGCCTCTCCCTGGTTTTGTATTGAACAGGAAGTTCTTGCTCCTATTTCGCCATTGCAAAGCCTATCATACTAATCAGAGAAGTTAAGTTACACCCCATTATCTTGCATTTGCACGTGATATGGACAAATGTGTCCAGAGTGTTTAATTCAGACATTTATTTAAATGTTGCTTCAAGCATATGGCTGATGTGTATTATGTATTAATATGCTAGACAGAGTGGATTGTGAGGGAAGTTAATACGCTCGGTGACCTATATGAGAGTGGAGTGTTGAGATCCTTTGAAAATATGTTTTAACATTTTGGCATTCCCAGATCTCAATTCTTTAGGTATTTACAGCAGCGCCACCTACTCTGTACTGTTTTTTGGGAGTAGCACACAACCCCCTAAAGGGGCAGATCCTCTGGAAGTGGTGATTACTGCTTTTGGAAAAGGCCATGAGGCATCAGTGTATCACTCTCTGCTAATGCAGAGTCTGGGAGATGGAGCTTCAACTTCTCTCGAGATTTTGGGAGAAAGATTTAAACTTGGTATTGGAGGAGGGAGTGTGGGCTAGGATTCTAAAAAACATCAAGTCTACATCTAGAGATGCAAGGGTGCGCCTTATGCAATTCAAGATTTTACATAAATTCTATTGGACCCCCTCTAGATTGTATAGACTTGGTCTTAAAGACACACCTATCTGTTGGCGATACCCATCAGAAGATGGAGACACAACCCATGTTTTTTGGTGGTGTGTTAAGATCCAAGAATTTTGGTTGAAGGTTCAGAGTTTTATGTGTGACGTATTGGGCACTCAAATTTCATTTTGCCCAGACTCTGTATTTTAGGCAATGGGGCAGTCATTAATATAGGGGATAAGTTAATAAATAATTGGGTCCTAGCCAGTGTTATGATTGAAGGGCAGGTCATCCTTAGAGCATGGAAGTCGGCTGGAGCGCCCTCATTTCAGGAGTGGTGCACAGAGATGGGCAGGGTGGCGGCATTTGAGGAGGTGTCGTATAGAAGGCTAAGCAACCAGGGGTTGTTTGATAAAAAGTGGGGCAACTATTTGGCCTTTTTGGAGGGCTCTTGTGGAGGAGCAGTGGAGAGAGACTTATAGTTTAAATGGTTTTATATATATATATATATGTAAATTAATTCATATGCGGTACCCTTTTTCTTATTTGTTTGTTAATTTTGTCTATTTATGTCAGAGTATTTTCTTTGGACTATCTGTTTATATATGTGTCTGTAGTTATACAATGTCTGACCACTGATTTGTATGTTGGGTGACGGGAGGGGGGGCATATATAGATAAATGTTGATTCCGTGTTTTCATGTACTATTTGTGTTAATTTGAGTATGGAATCAATAAAAATTGTTAATGACAAAGGCATATATGCACCAAAACATATTTTTAATAAAAATCAGGTCAGGGCATGTTGTCACATTGTTACTGGGGCAGGTTGTAACGTTTGATACAATTTGTATTTGTTGGCCAAAACAATGGTATGGTATTTATGTTCGCAACTTTCTCCATTTTGTTGTTTCATGAATGGTTTTGTGCCTCGTAATGGTTTTTCTTTTTAAACTTTGCAGAATAGTCTAGAATAGGTTGTTTAATGCAGGCATACACTCAAAAAAGGAGTTGGGGCAATGTGAATACTTTTTGTGGTGTTAATGTAGCACTGATGAAACTGGTCTGGGGATTTCTAGTTTCAAGCATGATTTGCCTTGGACTCGATAGGGAGAGTAAATGTTAAAATGAAGTGTTATTTTATGCATTTTTGTGCAAGATGAATATAAAGGGGACACTTGTTAGTGTAATGTTTTATGTTGAGATTTAGAAGAGCTTGTGTTGTGTTTGAGTTTTGGCGGTTACCATTATATGGTGGAGTGGAGCTTGAGCTTAGGATGAGAACAGGTATGTTCACATACTTTCAGTTTTGAGGAATTGCTGTACTTACCATAGCATAGCTACCACACTGCACTCTGTAGTGCTCACCACCAACATGTATTTAGCATGTTAATAACATGAATTATCACTAGCCAACATATAAAGAAATTAAAGAAATTAATTTGAGTGGGCGGCCTGGGTAGCTCAGTGGTAAAATACGCTGGCTACCACCCCTGGAGTTCGCTAGTTTGAATCCCAGGGAGTGCTGAGTGACTCCAGCCAGGTAAGCAACCAAATTGGCCCGGTTGCTAGGGAGGGTAGAGTCACATGGGGTAACCTCCTCGTGGTCGCTATAATGTGGTTTGTTCTCGGTGGGGCGCATGGTGAATTGAGCGTGGTTGCCGCGGTGGATGGCTTGAACACGCGCTACACGCGCTATGTCTCCGTGGCAACGCGTTCAACAAGCCACGTGATAAGATGCGCAGGTTGACTGTCTCAGACGAGGAGGCAACTGGGATTCGTACTCCACCACCCGGACTGAGGCGAATCACTGTGCAACCACGAGGACTTAGAGCAAATTGGGAATTGGGCATTACAAATTGGGAGAAAAAGGGGAAAAATCCCTTTTTTTATTTGTGTTACATTGTCATGTCTAACTTTGTTGTATTTACCCAATTAATTTAGGTTCCATCTACAGGACATATTTGAGTTGAGGTTACATATTAATTTTAAGTTAAGAAAACTCGTTTCAAATATGTGGAACCACTGTCCACAGTTGAATTAAGTTAAGCCAAGAGTTACTTTTTTTGTGAGGCATAGATTTTGTGGTGCTTTTTGGGCATGTTGTCAAAAAAATATCAACATGCGTTCAATGAATTTTAACTTTTTTCCAGAGCAAAAACGGGGGAAATGTTCAATTGCTTTTTTTGTAACCAAAACTTTAAGGAATGTGGCAACTCAGAAAAAGTACTTTCAAAAATAAACCGATCCAGAGAAATATTCCCTGGAGGAAAAAGTGTGACGACTAGCCCCAGGCTCCCCTACATACCTTGAGACAAAATGTAATCGGACGCTTTCTGGTTGTCAAACGTTAGAGGAACATGTTCAAAGTTAATGTGATGAACTACACCTGTGGTTAGTTACTCAGGGGAACTGACTTCATACAGCTTTGATATTTTGTTAGTGTTTACAGACTGACACAAACTTAACAAATAAACACACATATTAAATGAATTAGATGTAGGTGAAACCTTGCTGCTCTTCGTGGTGTTTTCTTCTCCATGTGGAAACACCGGATGAATCCGAGTCTGAAAGTTCATCTTCCTCACACTCGGACTCGACAGGAGCGAAAATACTCAGATCCATTTCGGTTTCAGATGCTTGATCTTCATCTTCATCTTCAAGCTTGACAACGACAAAATCACTGTCGGAGAGGTTGTTTGCTTCACTGCCCTCACCACTGTTTGAGAAACTCTGTGAAGGCGAATCAGCGTCCGCCTCAAGCTTTACCTTCATTTCTAGTCACTACAACCAGCAATATAGAGGCTTTATGAGCGCAAACCCTGTTTGATCCCCGTAAATAAATGTACTGATTGTCTTCTATTCACTGATGTGAAGTGCTGCTGTGTTCTTCTGTTGGAATGGGCGGATCGACTTCCGATGATGATGTTTTACTGCGAGAATCGATCCACACACAGTGTTTCTTTCCTTAACGAAAGATTTGAACAAGTCATTTTCCTGAAAATAAAAGCCTATCACAAGTTTGGAATTGGAAAAATGAACCGTTTGCTGACAGACTTTGTGTCTGACAGGAACTGCTCATCTGCTGTACACCTTCATCCGGAGTCATTTCACTAAAAGCTAATTGTTAAATGTTGCATTTATTATAATAGGTTTTATGATGTTTGGTATAGCTTTGTTTAATTGGGATGTTTGATGACTGATCGTGTTCTAATTGTTGTTAAAGGTGCAATCAGTAATTTCTCTTTATTAAAAAATAAATAAATAAATAAATAAATAATTATGCTTCCAGAGAAATTAATAGTAATTTTGAAACGTGTATATGATGACTACTCAAAAGAGCCATATGAGTAACCTCATAAAAGCTATTTTATTCTACATGGAGACGGTCCCCTCATTGGGGCGGCCATGTTAGGATCACATGAACGGCTGAATATAGAGATCTTCCAGACAAAAATGACAACCTGCTCTTTTCCCATAGGTGAGAGCACAACGGTCAACAAAGCGCGTTACGACAGTAAGTCACCGTTTGCGGATACCATACAAATGAATGGGTTGAGCCGAGCCGTATACTGACACTTACTTGTCGCAAAATCGTCATTACTTCTCTTAAAAACAGCAATTTTATCATAGTAAACTCCACACATTGTTCATTCCAAAAGGATTGTTTAGTGTAAAACATGTTGAAGATTAGCATACAGACAGTCAATTAATTAAGTGATGAGCTGTTTCCTCACAAAAGCAGTTTATTCAGCACACTCAAGCATCACCTCCATAGACATCCATTCAAAAAGAACGTCCTCTGGTCTCCTTGTCAGTGTACCGTGATAGAATGTCTGCGGGAGCGCCGCGTTATGCTATTTTATGCTAAACTTGTAGGTTCACCTGGAAGAAGGGCTCTGGAATACAACTCGCTTAATCTCAGTAACACCCTGTTATTGAACACTTTCACTCATGGATCAAATTAATCATGGCTGACTGCCAATTGTGATTTCTACAGTAGCATCTTTAAAGCAATAGTTTACCCAAAAATGAAAACGACCTCATCGTTTACTCATCCTCATGCCATCCCAGATGTGTATGACTTTCTTTCTTCTGCTGAACACAAATGAAGATATTTAGAATAATAGCTCTGTTAGTCCATACAATGCTAGTGAATGGTGGCCAGAACTTTGAAGCTCCAAAAAGCACATAAAGGCAGCATAAAAGTAATCCATATGGATTACTTTTATGCTGCCTTTATGTGCTTTCTGGAGCTTCAAAGTTCTGGCCACCATTCACTTGCATTGTATGTGAAGATATATCTTCACATTCTTCAGAAGTGATATGGTTGGTGAGGGTGAGAAACAGGTCAATATTTTTACAATAAATTATCTTCCCTGTCCAGTTAGTGGTGATATGCAAGAAGAATGCCAATCACCAAAAACAAAGAAGAAGAATGTGAATGCGAAAGTGGATATTTATAGTCCACAACCACACAGGCAATTAGTGCACCTTTAATAAAGAAGCTGAATTTAATTTTCCTCCTTATGGTGCTAAAGTTGACCTCAGCATAGCCTATATAATAAATGTTGGGGCTCTTAATGTAATTTTTAGCCTTTTATTTCTCACACAGAGGCCTCTTGTCTCTAGAAAAGAAAACGCTGCACAGCTTGTATATGAGAGTTTCTAAGATAATTAAAAATAATAAAATAATGTAATCATTATTATATTTATTATTATATTGATATACTATCAATCTCCACTTTCACATTCTTGTTCTTATGTTTTTAGCGATTAACACTCTTTGTGCGTATCGCCACCTACTGGGTAGGGAGGAGAATTCATAGCAAAAAAGGACTTAAATAATGCTCTGTTTCTCACCCATACCTATCATATCATTTCTGAAGATACAGATTTAACCACTGGAATCATTTGGATTACTTTTATGATAGGATTTTTGGAAGTTAAAAGTTCTGATCACCATTCACTTGCATTTTGAGGACCAGCAGAGCTTAAATATTCTTCTAAAAATCTTCATTTCTGTTCTGCTGAAGAAAGAAAGTCATACACTTCTGGGATGACATGAAGGTGAGTAAATGATGAGAGAATTTTCATTTTTGGGTGAAATATTCCTTTAATTCAGTTTGATGAAACTTTATGACAATTATTTGAAGAATATTATTTAAAATTAATAATAGGGCTGTGAATCGATTACAATTTTTTAACTAATTAATCACACAGTTTTCTGTGATTAATCACAATTAAATTATGGTACACGATACATTACAACAAACATTTAAAAAATCATCATAAATGTATTTACTTTATACTTTGTCTGCAAGAAATTGGTTAGTCATCGTTTATTTAAATTATTTAAATATGTACATGTTAAAATGTTCTTTTTTTCTTCTTTTTCTTCTTTTTTGCGGAGATAGTTAATTAGACACATTTCTACAGGTATTAATCTTTGATACAAGTATATGTATATGTGCCATAAAATCTGTGGGCATGTTGTAATTTCAATTTGTGAAAAATCTTCTAGCGTTTTCCAGTGGACTCTTTTTAATAATAGCATCAAATGGGCAGATTTAATTCACATCAGTCTTTATTGGCAAGAGTATCTTAACTGTAAATTGCCAATGCATTATTAGATACATACAGATATAAAACGTATTGAATGCTGAAGTTTAATTTGCTGAAGCTTAAAATCTCAAAACTATAATTTTCTCTGGCTTCTGTTCAGTCTCTTTAAGTATACCTGTCTACAGCTTCCTGAGCGGCACTGTTCTTCAGTCTCTTTCTCGAGCACACTCTGGGGTTCACGTGGGCACTTTGGCTTTTGAAACGGGTTCAGATGAAGTCAGTGAGCGTTTTCGCACTATGCGAAGAGATACAGCAGCTTGCCCGTATCACTCGCCCGCTTGCGGGTGAAATCTTCATTCTCCATAGTAAATCCGCTCCTGTGTTTATTATGCTCGGGACATCCGTCGTGTGTAATGAATGACGTGCACAAATGTACATTGTACTAAAGTACCTGGGTTTGTTCCTGGCAGGCAGCAGATGCTCTAACCCCGTCCCCACCCTAATCGGAGCCTGTAAGATTGAGTAGACTGCCAAGAACAATTCTATACCAACTATATATCTAAATAGTTGTTTTCGCATCTGGTCGAGCAAACTCAACACATGCTTTATTTGGATTCACAATTAAAATCACAGAATTATTACATGACCCTAATAGGTATGTATTGAAACGACATTACACAGCAACTATGGATAAAGACAACAATGCCTTCTCCAAATGGACAGATTGCCAATTAAAGATGACAGAGAACAGTACTTTACGAGTTGTTTAGTCATTCTCTTTTCCAGCCCAGCAATCTGCAGACCCCCTAGACATAATTTATGGACATGCACAAGACTACCAAAAATTAGGGCAACAATTGTACATTTATAACTGTGGTGTATCTTATGGGCAGGACTTCCTTATGTGAGCCCTGGTGAGCGAGAAGAAAGAAGTTCAGTAAAGAAATGGCAATCTGTCTCATGTCTGATTCAATTCTGCATCTTTAGCTCGTTGGAGAGAAGACACAACAGTGGTGACAAGGACAACTGACTAGAACTTAGTAAAATCTGATTATGAGTTAGTCAAATGCGAAAAATGGACTCTTCAGCATCACTACCGAAATTTGACTGCTACAGTGAGCCTGCTACGTCAGGACCACGCTGGACAAGGTGGCTATCGGCATTTGACTGTTCGCAGATGGGAAAGGGTTACTGCTGGGGCAGAACACAAACAATTCAACTAAACAACGGAAAAGGGCATTATTACTACACCATGCTGGCACGGATGTGCAAGATATTTTCTCAACTTTGGAGAATATGGGAACTGCCACGGATTATTATGCTACAGTTACGGCGCTGAATGCTTATTTCATTCCCTGAGTAAACACTGCATTTGTGAGACAGTCCTTCTACCAGATCACACAAAAACAAGGAGAGACTGCACAACAGTTTGTTACAAGGCTTAGGCAAGCTGCTAAAGACTGTAACTTCGGAGCTGATAAAGACAATCAGTTGTGTGATGCCGTTTTGAGCAAGTGCAGCTCAGATTACATTCGGAGAAAAATGTTAGAAGGCGGCACAGAACTAACACTAATGTGCACGCTTGAAATAGCCAAGCAATGTGAACGTCTGGAGGTGCAAATGTCTGCTATGCATGTCAGCGAGCCTGAAAAGCAAGCGGGAACTGTGCATCGTGTTATGAAAAAAGGGGGAAAAATATCAAAAGAAGATTTCAAAACAAGGAGGAGAAAAAAGAGAGAGACAGTGCTATAGATGTGAGCGATGCGATCACTTTGCCAGAGATCCAACCTGCCCTGCATGCAAGGGCATCAATCACTTTGCTAAAATATGTAAAACTAAAAGTGTGACCAGGAGCCTGGGTAGCTCAGCGAGTATTGATGCTGACTACCACCCCTGGTGTCACGAGTTCGAATCCAGGGTGTGCTGAGTGACTCCAGCCAGGTCTCCTAAGCAACCAAATTGGCCTGGTTGCTAGGGAGGGTAAAGTCACATGGGGTGATCTCCTCGTGGTCACTATAATGTTGTTCTTACTCTGGATGGGGCGCGTGGTGAGTTGTGCGTGGATGCCGCAGAGAATAGGGTGAAGCCTCCACAAATGCCATGTCTCCGCGGTAACGCGCTCAACAAGCCACGTGATAAGATGTGCGGATTGACGGTCTCAGATGCGGAGGCAACTGAGATTTGTCCTCCGCCACCCGGATTGAGGCGAGTCACTACGCCACCACGAAGACTTAGAATGCATTGGGAATTGGGCATTCCAAATTGGGGAGAAAAAAAAAGTGTGACCAAACAGACAGCCCAATACGTTGATGGAGAAAGAGAAAGAACCGACGACAGTCAGTATGCATTCGTGGTGAAAGACTGTGAACTGAACAGATTTACATTCTCAGTTAGGGAGTTGATTTAAAGATGTTGATCGATTCCAGGGCTACAAGCAAAATCATTGATGAAGTGATGTGTGAGATGCTGAAAAGCAAAAGAATTGCATGCCATTCTTTTAAGACTGATAGAAAGTTGTAAACTTATGCATCCAAAGAGCCCCTGCCCATAAAAGGAGTTTTTACATGCGTGATAAAGTGTGGAAGACAGCACACCCAGGCTGAATTGAAAGTCATTATAGGAGAAGGAGAGCCACTTCTCGGGAGAGATACAGCCACCAAGTTGGGAGTATTGAAAATTGGGGTCAGTGTAGCTGCAGTCAGAGATGTGGCAGACCAGATTCAAGAGCAGTATCCAGTTCTGTTTAGAGGAGTGGGTAAGCTTAACACTAAGAAGATCAGCCTACACATTGATGATAAAGTGGCACCTGTTGCCCAGCCACTACGCCAAATCCCATTCAACCTGAGGGAATTCAGCAGCTTCTGGAGCTAGATATATCATTGAACCAGTCACCGGCGCCACACCGTGGGGAAACCCAGTGGTAGTTGTACCGAAGCCCCATAATGGCATCAGGCTATGCTTGGATATAAGGCAGGCAAACAAAGCAATAACACGGGGCCCGTACCTGATTCCAACAGTAGATGAGCTCCTTCAAGGCATGAATGGTACCACTGTGTTCAGCAAGCTCGATCTTAAGTGAGGTTACCATCAGCTGGAACTTACACCACAGTCCAGACACATCACAACATTCACTGTACATAATGGAACATACTGATACAAGAGACTGATTTTTGGGGTGTCGTCAACCAGCGAACAATACCAACACGAAATTACATTGACGCTTAATGGAGAAAAGTGTCAGTACAATATGAACAAGCTAGTGTTCATGGGAATTATGCTTTCAGAAAAAGGGATTGGTCCAACAGCTGAGAGGGTCCGTGCAGTGGTTGAGGCCAGAGAACCAGAAATCGCATCAGAAGTGCGAAGTTTCTTGGGGCTGGTGGGATATAGCAATAGGTTTATCCCACAATTTGCATCAGTCACAGAACCTTTAAGGAGACTGACAAAGAAAGATATTCCATTAACATTTGGTCCTGAACAGAGACAGTCATTTCAAGCCTTAAAACAAAAGCTAGCTGAAGCTGGAACCCTTGCCTACTTTGACAAGAAAGCACTGACTAAGGTCAGTCGCAGATGCAAGCCCGGTAGGTATAGGGGCTGTACTGATACAAAAACAGAAAGGAGAAAGTGTTCCAATATGTTATGTCAGTCACAGTCAGACTGAGTTTGAGCGAAGATACTCGCAGACAGAGTGGGAGGCTCTGGCCTTAGTATAGGCATGCAAAAGACTTCACCCATGCATATACGGGCAAAAGTTTGATCTAGTGACAGATCATAAACCACTTAAAGCCATTTATAGTCTGCAATCCAAGCCATGTGCCTGCATTGAAAGGTGGGTGAGAGACTGCAACCATATGACTTTCATGTGGTTCACATACCTGGCAAGCAAAACATAGCGGATCCACTCTCGTGTCTCGTCTGTGGAAAATGGGAAAACAGACTCATGAGCATGGAGCTGAGGAATATGTGAGATTCGTTGCCTTAAATGCCACACCAAGGGCACTCACAACAAGGGCTGTGGAAGAAGCATCAGCCGTTGATCAGCAATTGGGAGAACTCAGACGGGCCATACAGACTGGTTGTTTTGATGATTGTAAATCATACGCACACATTGCCAGTGAGTTGAGTGTGATTGGACAACTAGTTCTGAGTGGTACACGCATTGTGTTACCACAGTTGCTTCATGCGAGAGCTTTAAATTTAACTCATGAGGGACACTTAGGTGTTGTGGGCACCAAACAAAATCTTCGTAGTAAAGTGTGGTGGCCAGCATTGGACAAAGATGCTAAGAGACATGACAGGTCATGTCATGGGTGCCAATTAGTCATGAGGCCTGATGGGCCAGAGCCACTGAGGACAACGACTCTGCCTGAGGGACCCTGGCTGGAACTTGCCACTGATTTATTAGGCCCACTGCCCACAGGAGAGTCCATACTAGTTGTTGTTGATTACTACAGCCGCTATTATGAATATGCCATTCTTACATCTACTACAGCTGACAAAGTTATTGACAGCTTTGAGGAAGTTTTCAGTTGCCATGGTTTGCCCCTTACCATCAGAACGGATTGCGGTCCACAGTTCATGTCTTCTCAATTCCAACAGTTCTGTGAGACAAATGGCATCTTACATGTGAAAATCACACCGAAATGAGCACAGGCAAACGGTGAGATGGAGAGGCAGAATGCGTCGCTGTTAAAACGCATACGAATAGCTCAAGCAGAGGGGCTGGACTGGAAACACGAGCTCCGACGGTATGTGACAACATACAGATCCATTGACCATTGTACAACTGGGAAAAGCCCAGCTGAGATGCTTTTCAATAGGAAAATGCAGGGAAAGCTGCCAGACTTTACCATGCCATGCAATGATCAAGAGACAAGGGATCATGATGCTAAACAAAAAGGCAAATCAAAACTCTATGCAGACCACCGTTGCAGAGCAAAAGTTTCACAGCTGGAGGTGGGGGATCAGGTCCTAGTAAGACAAGAAAAGAAGGACAAGCTGACAACGGCATTTAACCAATTTCCGCACATCATTGTGGCCAAAAATGGGAATTTGGTGACCGTAGAAGGACTAAGTGGAACACAGTATAAGAGGAATACTACATTTGTGAAAAAGTTCTTCAGAAAGAACACAAATGACATTCCAGCTGAACACCAAAAACAGTCAGAGACATTAGAACCAAAAACACACATCACTGAACAATCAGCTCTTGAAAAAATGCTACATCAAGGTGCACCACAAGATGGTGGTGTTGCACCAAAAATGAGAGACAAATCAGACTACCAGAGAGATTCAAAGGCTTTATTGTAAAGTGAGTCTGATTAGGGGAGTCAAACACCCCTACATGTCATGTGAATGTATTTCAATCAGTTCTTGGTATATAGGATAACACACATAAGTTAGCATTTCATCAGGTTGAAGGAGAACCTGGGAGAGTTATATTTTTATTGATTTAACTATGGAAAAAATTTATTCTAGGTTACTGTTTGTCTGTCAGTGACACTTTATTATGATGTTACAATCATTTGTTGATGTTATGCTTAAGCAGTCATGCCAGGTCATAATTTTAACTGTTTAACAAAAGTGTGAGTTTAATTCTAAGCAAACAGGAGATGTCCTGTATCTGGTGTAGTGGGTTGGACTTCCTTATGTGAGCCCTGGGGAGCGAGGAGAAAGAAGTTCAGTAAAAACACAGAGTTCATTGGCAATCTTTCTCATATCTGATTCAATTCTGCATCTTTAGCTCGTTGGAGCGAAGAAACAACCATAACCACATGCACTTATGCCTCTGCTATGAGCTGACATTTCAACAACTTGGTAATAGATCATTGTTCCATTTCCAAATCAAAACAACAACCCACTTCCAGAATAATAACAGCATTGATGTTTTCATGTACCATTGCAATATCTGGAGTTATAAGCATGTGGTCAAACATACAGTGCTCAAGTGATGTAAACCAGTTGGCTTTAACCCTTTGATTGCTGTACAGTTTCATTGATGATGGTGAAATGGTGCACAGTTCTAGGCCGCAAGATCTGCTATTCGGTCATTTTGTGCAGTGTATAATACTTTAAAAGCAGGACATCCATCTGTGGCATGGGGGGCGTGGTCTTGTGTCGGTCTGTGGGAGAAAGAGAGCGGTAAGGCTCGTCACCCGAGTCGTAATTTTCTCAAACATCTGTCTCTATTTATAGTGATGGCGGAGGGAGACCTGAAAAGGCACACCAGATCATCAGAGTGGGAGAGAGAGAGACCAGAGACAGTTCCTGTGTGTGCACTACAAGAATTGTTGACTCGCTTGTGTATTTTGGCCACCAAGAGCCCTTTTTGTTTAAGTTTTTATATGATGCTGAAAGAGTAATAAAAATACTCACATTGACTGTTCGCTGTCTCCTGACTCCTCCATTGCCCACAAACAACATTATCACACCATCTAATAGGTGCGCCATTGTTTCCCGCTCTTTATTATCGTGCAAGAGGCAATAAGGGTCTTGTTGCATATAGGGTACCCTATACTGTAAACTTGATACTGTAACAGTTCAATGGAAAGGAGGAGGCGAGAACTGGCTTTACAATATAAATAATAGTTTAATGATAAACGTAACCAAAAGCACAAACACACACACACAGGTGTCGGACAGCTGTCCGTAACACTCTCTCTGTCGCACTGCCGTCTCGGGCTTAATCAGCCTAATCTCCGCCCCGCCACAGATACACTAACATTCCTGACACTCAATTTTTTTATAACTATAAAAATCTGCTTTTCACATCATAATGTATTGTTAATCGCTGTAATAGTTGCAGAAAGGCACATTATGACATAAAATTCATCAGTAGTGGCTCTTCCAGAAGTAATAACCAATAAACATGTAAAGACAGTGCTCAGTGTCACTCACTTACTCCTATCCTTACTCCACTGTCTTGCTGCATAATCCAGTTGCGCTTGAGCTTCAACTCACGGACTGATGACTGGACATTCTCCTTTAGGATTTTCTGGCAGAGAGCAGAATTCATGTTTCCCTCAATTATTACAAGATGCCCTGGACCTGAAACAGCAAAGCATCCCCACACCATCACACTACCACCACCATGCTTGACCGTAGGTGTGATTTGTTTTTGTAGTGGAATTCTGTGTTTGATTTATGCCAGATGAAACGGGACCCCTGTCTTCCAAACAGTTCCACTTTCAACTCATCAGTTCACAGAACATTGCCTCAAAAGCTTTGAGGATCATCAAGGTGTGTTTTGGCAAAATTCAGACAAGCCTTATTGTTCTTCTGGGTTAGCAGTGGTTTTTGCCTCGCCACTCTTCCATGGATGCCATTTTTGGCCAGTGTCTTTCTGAGTCATGAACAGTGACCTTTACTGATGCGAGAGAGGCCTGCAGTTCCTTGGATGTTGTCCTTGGCTTTTTTGTGACTTCCTGGATGAGTCGTCGCTGTGCTCTTGGAGGAATTTTGGAAGGTCGGCCACTTCTGGGAAGGTTCACTACTGTGCCAAGTTTTCTCCATTTGGAGATAATGGCTCTCACTGTGGTTCTTTGGAGTCCCAGAGCCTTTGAAATAGATTTGTAACCCTTCACAGAATGATGTATTTCAGTCACCTTTTACCTCATCATTTCTGGAATTTCTTTCGACCTTGGCATAGTGTGCTACTGGGTGAGACCTTTTAGCCAACTTCATACCGCTGAAAAATTTCTATTTAGGTGTTGATTTGATTGAACAGGGCTGGCAGTAATCAGACCTGGATGTGTCTAGTCCAGCTGAACCCCATTATGAATGCAGTTTCATTGATTTGGGGATTTAGTAACTAAGGGGGCAAACAATTTTTCACACAGGCCCAAAAAAAACAACCCATTATCATTTAAAAACTGTATCTTGTATTTACTCAGATGTTTTTGAATTTTTGAAACAATTTAGTATGAGATATACACAAAAACAGAAGAAATCAGGAAGGGGGCTAAAACATTTTTCACAGCACTGTACAACACAGAATACAGCAACAAACATACAACTGATATTAAAAATAAGAAGAAACATAACTATTCCCATAAAATATAATGAAATATGATGGGTCACACAGGGAATTCTGGGATTGCCCAATTATTGTTTTCACCATAATTGTAACTAATTTACCATAAAAAGTAAATTAACTCTCTTGTTAAACATAATATTAATTTTTAATATTAAGCTAAAATAAAGATATCACTAAATCACTAAATATATCAAGAAATATTTCATTTTTAGCACTAGTTTACACCCATTTTCATTTTAGCATTATTTTTGGGTTGTTTTTTCTTTTAATCATATGCTTCATGTCCTTCAGGGTTGCGAATATTGACACGTCTCTCAACAACGAGTTGTTACCCCTTAGTAAATGATGACAGAATTTAAATTTTTGGGTAAACTGTCCCTTTTAATAGTTTGATCAAAAACCTCTTTGTTAGTTTTGTAATGTTATTAATACTGGTATAGTTTCTTATCAGCCACATCATCTTTTTTGGGGAAAAAAGGTGTTCAGCACTGCAGAAACTGTTGGTTGATTAGAACACTTAAAATACTAATAGTGATATCTTTGCTAAAATATTTTATTTCAAACCTGTTAAAACTATTTTGATGAAAAAACACCAACAAACTGGTGATTTCCTTTTATAATTAAACTTTTTAATTAAGGGTATTTACAGGTGTATTTTGTCATGAAAAGTGATGAAAGTAAAGAAACTATCACATCTTTTATGTCGTACAAGTTCCCAATGGAGATATATTGAGTTCCCACATCCTCAATGTTCACCTAAGAATCGCTTTTTGTGCTCGACTCAATATAACAAAGTGTTACTATTATTATCATAGATGTAACTGGGCCTTTTGTTACCCAGAATCATTCAACAAATCAATCAATCAATCAATCAATCAATCAATCAATCAATCAATCAGTCACTCAATCAATCAATCTATCCATCCATCCATCCATCCATCTTTGTTGTAGTTCTGACACCATTTGTAAAACTCTTCTTAGCAATTTGGGCTTATTTGCTTGGGCATTTAGTGAAAAAGTTCTTGTTCAAGAGGAAGCTACTCATGACTAAGCATTTGAACATCCTTCAAAAGTCAGCAGTATTGGACAATTAGGGTGCATTTAGCAACAAATGTCTCTGACCCTCTGGGAAACTCAATGTGAGCATGACTCGACAATATATGAATCTTTTGTGTGGTAAAGAGGATCAAATCACATCAGGAAACATGCTGATTTTTTGTTACTTTGTTGACACAACAATTAACCAAATCATGTTTCTGAGATGGAGCAGAAGATAGACCAATTGAGTAATAAAAAGTCATTCAATCTTAGGAAAAGAAAGCACAAAGTCAAAGCTTTAGGTTGCTTGTTCACTTGAGCCCATTGACATGCTGTAGCCATCAGGAAAAAGGCAAGAAAGAGGCAACATACAACAAAGGGAAGGTATGTTCATGATCAAATGTATACTTTCAACATGAACGCCTATCTTTGTCATCAGGCATTTTGTGTGAGATATTCAGTTCCTCTTAAAACAAAAATTGTCAAGATTTTTGTGGGTTAAATGACAGAAACAGAGCTGTGTCCAGATCAGCTGAAGTCTACTGAATCATAGTTTGGTTGCACTTTATTTTACAGTACTTTTCTACATTTACGTACTATATAATTGCAACAACTATAGTAATTACTAGGTACTAACCCTAAACCTAACTCCAACCCTAATCTTAACCCATATTTAGTACATATAGTTACCTAATATTACTCAGTACTTTCTTGGGTAAGTACACTTCATGTATACTTTAAGTACTGTAAAATAAAGTGTAACCCATAGTTTTTGTTTCTTAGTTTATTTTATTTATTTGGAAACACTTTTCAATAAGGTTCCATTTGTTAACATTAGTTAACAACATAAGTTTACATAAACTAACATTAAACAATACTTTTACAGCAGTTAATAATCTTGGTTAATGTCAGTTTCAACATATAGGACATAAAAAATGTTTTCGCTGTACGACCATGCGCTACGTCTTATCTTATTTCAACATGATCACACGTAAAGTCGGCATGCTGTTTCCGAAAGTTCCGGTACCCTAGGATCGGCAACAGTATGCCAACTCATTGACATGCCCTATCTCCCATCGGACATATTTGGAATGGCTCAACAATAATTAATTTCCCTCGTAGCACGACTGGTAGCGCGTTGCGTCAGTTGCATTGGAAACCACAGTTCAATCCCCATTCAAATGAGGAAGTAATCACGAGCGTGATAATATGGGTGCATTTTTATCCCTAACATTGCATTTTGTCTCTACTAATGGTTAAGGTTAGATTTGGGTTTTGGTTGGGGGTAGATTAAATAAAATAATCATTTCTCTTCACTGTTTTACAACCTGTTCAGCTGAAAACAATTCTTTTTTAAAACTGGCTTCTGGCAAACTCTCCTGGATATAAATGGATGTCACACTTGTTTATATGCTCTGAAACACTTACCGCTTTAGCCTCTGGAGTATTTTCAAATTTGGTCAATGTATACTGATTTCAGCTAAAGAAAAATCAGCACATACTTGCTGATTTTTATGTGAGATCAGGCTGTTAATTTTAAGGACAATTTTCATGCTAGTGCAAAGTACAAGTGGGCGTGGGTGGGAGTGTTTCTGCTATCTGTGGGTGTATTGTACATTAATGAAGTGGTGCAAAGCGCAAGTTGCCCATTTTTGGAGAACTATGTTATTGCGCCAAGACGTTTTAGAAGCACCTCTTTTCTCAGCACAAAGTTTAAACTCAGTTTCTGCATTTGCATTTTGGAGATTTCACAGTCTCCAATTCCAAACTTTGAAAATATAGTGGACCATCAAATTATGTCATTTATGATAATGACTGTTGTAGAAGTTTTATGATAGCGCACGCTTGCATGAATATACCAAAACTTAATGGCTTTGTGCTTAGCGCTCTTACAATAGGGCCCATACTAATACATTTTTAAAATCAGAAGTTGTATTTGTTAACATTAGTTAATGCACTATGAACTTGACAATGAACAAGAACTAACAATGAACAATTGTATTTTTATTAACTAAAATGAACAAAGATTAATAAATGCTGTAAAAAAATAGATTATTCATTTTTTGTTCATGATATCTAATACATTAACTAAATAACCTTGTTCGGTTTCCACTTTACATTAATGTTCCCTTTGTTAAAGGTTTATAAAAGGGGTTCATTAATGACTAATAAATCATTTACAAACGCATTATAAATCATTTATATGGGGTTATAACAACATGCTTAAAAAGGGCAACTTTTATATAGTACATACCAAATAGTGAGCATTTTAACTTAACTACACTTATTCATATTTATATTAACCAAAAACAAAATACTTTAATTAGTGTTTTTTGGTCACAATGTAGTGAAAATGGATCATTATATTGAGATTAAAAGGAGAGATTATTTAATTTTGTCTTGACTCACTTGTGTTGTCAGGTTGATGTCAAAAGAATGGTGCTACTCTGAGTGACTTGCCAAGTCCTAGTTACCTAAAGTCCTCTGCAAAAACACTTTTCAGCTCTTCATGCTCTTTCACAGCATATATCATATAATAAAGCCTGATGACCATTAAAACATACTGAACTTTATGTACATTCTTGTGTTGGCAACTCCTTAATAAATGCTTCATATTTGTCCACTTTACATTAAGGTACAGTACATTTTCATAGGTTACTAATGTTGAAAAAGTGTTTTTAGGCACTTATAACGTGAGATAAAATATCTCACAATATGTATTGCATGAAATTTCCCTTTTTATGAATTTCGTTATATCCCATATTAATTATTTATAATGCATTTGTAAATGACTTATTAGTCATTGTTCATGAATGACTAATAAGTCATCAATAATACCTTAAGAAAGGGAACATTAACGTAAAGTGTTACTGAAATATCTTTTGCCTGGAAAATTTGAAGGCCATGTAATAGTTATGTGATGCATGTCTATGATGCCTAGAAATATTGCCTAGTCAGGCAGCTCACTAGGTTTTGAAACAGAGGTAATGTGAGTTTCATGCTATTAGATTTCCCTCCAGCCCTTATCAGGCCACATCACCACAGAACCTGCTTCAACAGATCAAATTAGGTCACTTGCAAAAGTTTCACCCACCTGGGTAAAAAAGATTTATCCAACTGTGTTAATGATGCAGGAATTAAGTATGGAATTAGACACATTTATGTCATCCTGACAGGTCTAAACATGGATAATATTCAGTGATGTGTCACTGTTATGTTTACAAAACCACATATACTGCAACTTTATGAAAGAAATGTTTATTGCAACCTAGTCTCGTAGAATGAACATCTATGAACTATGAACTTATAATGAACTATAGCTTAATTTTTGCAAACTGTGTTTTATGTGCTGCATTCTACATTTTACTGCAGTTTCCTGGTGAAATGAACACTAGAGGCGCTACAACAACTGTGCGTTTTATTCACTTTCACACAAATCAAGACTACAATGGCTGATCATGACTTTATAAACACTTATTTATTGCTCTATTACTCATACACTGCTATGCTATGATACTGACACATCATTTGAAAATACTACATTACAGACCCACATACATGTACACACTTTAGCCGCCTTTTCACTGCATCCGACAAAACAAAAGACGACAGACCGCAAGTCATTCATTTCCAATGCACGTGGGCTATGTGGGATTCCGATCATCTCTGGATGCAACATATTCAGAACCGATTTGAAAACAAAGGAGGTCTAATACCAAGAAAAAAACTCTCTAATAATATTTGTGATTTTTTCTTTTCTTTTTTTTTTTCATCAGGGTACACGGTTACTTTTCAAAACTTGATCCGACACTGAATACTCAAGCAGCCTAATTTACACTTAGAATACTCCTGATGTTGCTTTAACAATGCAAAAAGCACTTACCAATTTAAACCCATAAGGATCTCTTTCTCAGTGGTGATGTGGCAGTGACAGCCGACTCGTCAGCAAGATCGTGCGCTCTTCGCTTTCAAATTACATACATCACTTAAAGCGTGATTGCGTCACTCAAGGCCAGCAAGAAGGCCTGGACTGGGACATATCCTAAAGACCACACCCACCAAGAACAAATAAATCAATCTGATTGGCTGATGAATCGGACGGGGTGGAGCTCAAACTCACGTGCTGCTTCGGATTAGGAGCATGGCTTCGGGCATGCGATTTGTGAAACAGTTGTCACACTTTGCTTGTAAGCATCGAGGAATAAATTCTGATTGGATAAACATTTTGTTTTTTGCTATTCGTCTGCAGATGAATTAGGAGTGGAAAGTGATTGAAAATACATACATGGCAAAAAGGTCAATGAAAATGAAAGGATGAAAAAATATTTATTTATTTGGCATGATACACCAGCAGAGAAGGCTTTGCTGGCCCTGAGAAATCGCCAATGTGCAAAACCTACATATTTATAATCACATCTATGAATTTCTGCTTCCTATTTGCTGAATTATGGTTGTTGTTGCTGTTATAAATACAAAAAACTGTCACGGCTCCGCTGTCGGTTTGCTCAGTGTGTTTTGTTATTTTCTCACCCTCATGTTTCGCAGGCGCTGCAGGCATGCATGATCAGTGTTTCCATGGGAATATTGCACATCAACAGGTTAAGATGTTTGTTTTTTTCACCTCTCATTTGCTTTTTGGACACTATTGTTTAGGTTAAAGTTTTAGGTTAGGGAGGTACAGTACGTTTTACTCATCAAAACCTTCCTCTAATATTTACCTTTAAAACCTCATCTGATTACGTCACCATTTCTCTCCTTCCTTGACATTTCACTGGAAAACTTAAGCAAAACTTGTAATGAAGCACGTAATTTCATTTTACAAAAATGTTGGCATGGAAACGTAATTTTCATGAGATCAGGCTTGTTTATCTTTACTCAAAAAAAAAAAAAAACCAAACAAACAAACAAAAAAAAAAAACACCAAAAACTTGACCTTTGAACCATACTTGATAAATGAATTTCACTACAGGGCAAACAGCAGAAGTGAATCGCTATTAGTGCTGCCATTAAGAATTTAATTATGCCCAACTTCATTTTAATTTCATATATGTCTAAAAAGGTTTGAATATTAGGTAACAATATCCCAATTAGAAACTTTGCTTAAAGTTGATCTTTTAAAATATAAAAACATCACATGATATATTTCACATCTTCACCTATTATTATTGCAATGTAATCATTTGAAAGTAAGTGATCTAGTAAGAAAATGTCATTTAAATACATTTTTAACAATAATAATGTACAGTTTTTTAATTTTTTTCTTTATTTTTTATTATTTTTTAAAAATGTATTTTATTCTATTCTATTTATTTTTTATTTTCTGTATAATTTATTTATTCGTATTTAATTTATCATTGGCATTACAATTTCAAATGTTACGTATCTGTAAGTTAGCGAGTGATTTCCAATTTGTCTGCTGTCTTTCTCTCCTTCTTCCAAATGGCCAGAAAATAGTCTTTTATACACATAGGATAAAAGACTGCTTTCTAGATCAATGGATTTCATAAAACAAGGACAACTGGCTAAACATGGCACTCATGGTTGTATTCCATTGAACAACCATCTGGAAATTGCTCTGGGAGTGAAATACATTAAGAAAGGATCTGTTCACCCTGAGATCCAGTTTCCAGAGTTTGCACAGATTCCTCTAGTTTCACCATCACACTTGTGTCAAAGCTGCCAGCTCCTCCCTCAATGTTATCTGCCTCTTTAACAGGTCAAGCCTTACTGTTCCCTGCCTTTGTTGCTTGCATGATAAAAGCGCAAAGGAAACAGAAACACATCGCTCCCCTGCCATATTAATTTCACATCACAGCTTTAAAAAACGCAGTGGGAAGATGCTTTAGACAACATTCGTTTCTGGGTTAGGTTGAACAGCCAGTGTCATAAAATTTACAAAGCATGTGGCACAGTGTGCTGAAAGCAGGGCAGATCAGACTATACAACAATGTGTCTATCAATCATCTTTGAGGATGTCTGGCACTCTGGATATCTGGAGGAAGGACCATAGCATACGACATCCTTAGATAACAATAAAGCTTGGTCAAAATCAGGCAGAAAATTTAAGGGGACTGAACTGTCTTGACATACATTTTTATTTATGTATTTTTATGTATTATCGTTTAAATGGACTAGAACTTTTACTGAATTTTATACAGTATACGTTTTCCAATACATACAGTATATCAAGGGGCATTACTTTTTTTAGCAAACAGAGGGCCTGAATGGTTCTTCAGCATTTCTCCTTTTGTGTTCCGCAGAAGACAGAAAGTTATATAAGTTTAGAACAGAGAAATAAAGAGCTGTAGATTGGCAGTTAACAGTTTGACGATTTTTCTGGAAAGTTACGATGACACTACTTGTGATGTTATTGGTTGGGAATAGTATATTTCATTATCTTGTTTTGTTATATTGTTACTACACTATATTAAACTTTCTCAGTGCAAACTGTTGTCATCCAGACCACTGCTGAAGCGAACGTGAATGAGCATATGGTGACATCGTACAAGTGACTTTTTTCAGCGCTGGCAACGATGGACTGGGTGGATCAATCATAACGTTTGCTGAGCTTCTTCAGAAAATATAAATTGCATTATGACATTAAATTAATTTTAGATGACAATCAAGTTCAGTTAGTCATTAAAAGTTGCTGGACAAATATGTGGGATATAATGCAGTTGTGATGGCAATGCTTTAGATTAGATGATTGTTCAAAATAGCCTATTGAATATCAGGAATGTATCATAAACACTGATATTACACTGCATCAATTTTTCTTTAATAGCTGTGCACAAAGCATAAACACATTGATGGATGGTCCTTATACTAAGACTGAAAGTCCCCCCACTACTTGGTGCAGGTTGACAGCTTAAACAGGGCCATGACGATTCGCTTTCAGGTCGGAACCATTGGCAACCTGTGATAGGCGCAACATCAGGACCAATATTACAGTCCTATCAGAAGGGCAACTGCTCCCTATTGATTGCAATTCCTCCTCTTTTGATTGCTTTTATTTGTGAAATTAAAATGACAGTAAGTTGGCTAATTTCAATTATTCTCAATACTCTCCCCATTTTACAAAGACTTCGGAGGAAACAAAAATAGGGACATCTGGGAGGCGAATTAGTGATAAACACACATTTCTGAAAGGAAACGGCTTCAGGGCAGATTTATTTTGTGCTAAACCAAAACTTATGCGACAAAGTGTTTTTTTAGGCATGACGTCATCACGTACACCATTTTTATCGATAAAAGGCCATTTGAATGGAAACAGGCAGAAGATGGCAAATTTCGCAAAATATTTTTACGTATTTTCACTTTGTCAATAACAAAATAGCGCTATAAGTGGATGGAAACTAGGCTAATGTGTATTAGGAAAAGCACATACAAAAACAAATATTTGACTTGATTTAACTTTTATGTTTCAATGTTTTTTTCTAATTTGGCAACAAAATTTCAATAGCCTTTCCATCCACTTTTCACGCTATTTTGTTGTCGACAAAGTGAAAATGCGTAAAAAATATTTTGCGAAATTTGCAGTCTTCTGCCAATTAACAGTGTGCCGTTTGACGATAAATTGATGAAATGGCATATTGAATGAAACTAGAGACTCTAGACATTTGACTCAAACAGGTTTCAATGTAAAAACTTAATGTGTTTTCTTACCAGATGTAGTTTTGTTGGCATTTCTCCCAAAGACAAATTCTACTGAGATCAGCACCATGTTGTTTTGTCACGTGACTCGGTGGTCAAAAGTTTAACCCTTTTCTGACAGCCCAGATTGTCCTGAACTGAGATCAGTCGGTTTAAATGAAATTCAGTTATGCATAGCATATGGCAAAGACAAAGAAAACAGTCCACGCATGAGGACACAGGTCTCACAAGGTTAAAGGTGCTATATGTAAGACTGACAACAAGCGTTTGGATACACAACGCAGGTGTTTCTCGATGGTTTATACAAATTAAAGTCTTTTTAACTTTACTCTGTGTCTAAAAATGCGGCGGTTCTGTGAGAGGCGCTGAAATAAAAAAGTGAGATTCAGCCAGCGCAAAAGTCAAAGACATCCATCCAGTGTGTATTATTGTATCACTGAATCACTGATCTATAACAGAAAAACAGCGCAGATGCACACAAAAGCATGTTTGAACAGCCCCTAACTTAGCCCTATACTTGAAAAACTGACCCAAACCCATCCGGAAAACATGACGGTTTGTCGGAACTTGTTGAGCTCGTCAGGTTGCAGACCTGTATTACATGTGTAGAATAACTGAATAGTGATTTTGATATTCAAATAGTGCTGCGTCGAATGCAGATGCAAAGCTATGGGTGGGCCCCGGTGGGCATGGGCCCGCCCACTTGGAAGCCTAGCCCACCCAATCAGGAGTTGTAGATTTCCATACACTTGTACAATAATTAAATTAAATTTTAATATTAATAATAATAACACAAAATCTCATCACTCTGCCATGTTATTTAAAAAACAAAATGGTTAAAAGTAAATTTTGTATAATAGTTCAACGTCAATTTCTAGGACAATTTCCTATGTTTCCTCTTACTATAGGTGCTTGGATACGCTACTCAATAAATGTGATTAATTGATTTCTGTTAGTCCTGCCCACGACGTTACCTGTACAACGTAGACACGTAAAATTAACGTTTATAGAGTTTACGGAGTTGAGCGCTGAAATGGCAAAACAAATCTCAATCAGTAATTACTTTAAAAAGCATAAATTGGATCCCCCAACTGAACTACTGCAAGAAACTGAGCCTACCAATGAACCCGGGCCGTCTACTAATGATCCCGGGCCTTCTGCGTATGAACCCGGGCCGTCTACAAATGATCCTGGGCCGTCTGCTATTGACACGGACTTGTCTTCAATGGAAGAGCCACCCATGCAGCCTAATTTGCAAAGATTTCCATTTACTATAATATCAGGAAAACAGATAAATTCAGTTGGTTGGAGTACAGCACTGCCGGCGATGAGATTTTTTGTAAAGCCTGCAGGCATTTTCCCGAGCAAAGCGAGACAAAATTTTCACGTGATGGATTTAGAGATTGGAAACATCTTAGCCAAGCCTGCATGAAGCATCAGGTTAGTAAGGGGCACCTAAATGCACCAGCTAAATTGGCTGCTAACAGACAAAGTGATCAACCCGAAGGCAGAGGCACTGTAATGGATCAACCAAAATGCGTCTTTTGTGGAAAGAAATCGGGAACACATCAAAGTTGTGCTTGATATTGTACTGTTTTGTGCCAAGCAAGATGTTATGTTGTATGGTCACTGAGAAAGTGAAGAGGCACTTAACGGGTAATTGTTTGGAATTATTCCGTTTGCTTTCAAAATATGAAAATGAGATTCAGAAGCACCTTGACCAGCTGCCTAAAATGTGACAATGATGAGCTCAGACATTCAATATTATTTACTTGAAGCGGCTGCGTCCTTGCTTTTGCGCAAAATAAGAAGTTGCATCCGACACCTAATACCTATCATCTTGCCATCATAGCAGATGAATGTAAAGATCTCTCGAAAAGAGAACTTGTTGCAGTGTGCATTCGCTATTTGGAAAGTGGACTTGTAAAAGAAAGGGTAACTGGATTTCTGGATACGTGTGACATAACGGCCGATGGGATTTAAGAGAAAATACTTCAACTGTCAGGCTCAGTCACTAAGATCCTAACACTATTTAATGTGATTTTAGAAACACTCGCTGAGTATTCTGAAACCAGCAGTGGTCTAACTAATCTAGAAGCTGTCTCTCTTTTGCAACAAATGCAAACCAAAAAGTTCTTTTAGTGACTTTTGGAAAATTCTTTGAGATTAGTGATTTTGCAACCAAAGGACTCCAGTCACCTGCTGTATCGGTCACAGACTACATTCATTCAATCGAGGGCCTGAAATTAAATCTACAAGAGTTCAGGGGCAATACAAAACTTGATTTTGAGAAAGTGCTCCAGCTAACGCAAGATTTGATGGAAAAACATGACGTCAAAAATGGGATGTCACGTCTTTGCGAGAAAGCAAACTTCCTGCAAAATTGGCTCCATCAGTTGTCACAAGCACATTTGGGAAATGTGCCAGCTTTAAAAACAATTAAAATTTGAGGAATTTTTGGAATGAGGTGTTAGATCGTCAATTAATGGAGCTGAACAGCCGTTTTCATAACAACACCTATGGCTTTATGCATGCTGCTGTAGTCTGTTTACCTGGTTCAAACACTTTTGGAGACCGAGATTCTCTAACAATCGCATGTAAACACTATGGCATAGACATTAGTGATGCTGAGTTTACTGTGTTCATGCAGCAACTAAAATGGAAGTCAGATGTTGGACAGTGCCTCCCATCACTCAATGAAGTGTTGGATAACAGTCCTGAGGACATCTTTCCAAACATGAACAAAATGATACAAGCACTTATTACTCTGCCAATGACATCATGCAGTGTTGAAAGGCTGTTCTCCACAACAAACCACATAAAAACATGTCTACGGTCCTCGATGCTTACTGTCCACCTAAGCAATTTATCTCTGCTCTCCTTTGAATGCAGTCAGTTCAGCATGAGATCTGCCCTCGCGAATCGCCCTCATTCTGAGGGACGATTCAGCCTCCCACCCACCCCTTCTGTGACTCATGAGGGATCACACGAGGAAGCACGGTGGGGCTGTGAGGTCGAGCAGGATGAATTTGAGGCAGACCTCGTGCTAGCACATGCCCCGCGAGCCCCTTAATCTCCATCTAATGCATCTATGCCGATACAGTATATGCATGACAGGCTTCGGCCCTCTGCAGGAGCGCACGGCCTCGTCACATTCTGCGGTTCTAATGCTGGGAATGATGTTACGTCTCTCGCAGCATCTGTCGAGTGGTAAGTGGATGACGCTGCCGCCGCTTTCCCCCAGTGAGGGAGAGGAGCGTGCACACCACTGATAAGGAGATGCTTCGCGTCCTTTCAAGGGCGGTCGAAGAGCTCGGTCTCGAGTGGTCTCCTCCAGAGGAACCTAAAAAATCTCACCTTGATGAATGGTTCTTGCAGTACAGACACAGTCAATTGACCGCGTTCTGCAGATCTGTCCCGCTCTTCCTGGAAGTTCATAACGAACTGACAAAATCCTGGCTCGCACCCTATTCAGCTAGCTCGCACAGCGATTCCACTCTCCTCAATAAAGTGGACCACGGGGAAGACAAATGTTATGCCCAACTACCCCTTGTGGAAGAGGCGGTAACGGCACATCTCTGCCCAGTGAGTGGCAGGGTGTGGAAATCATTCCCCATTCATCCTTCCAAGCCATGTCAGCTGACGTCCGCACTGGCTGGAAAAACATACTCAACGACGGGCCAAAATGGTTCAGTATTCAACGTGATGGCGGTGCTCCAAGTTTTCCAAGCTAAGCTCCTCAAACAAATGGACGAACAAGACTATGATCCAGAGATGTTCAAAGAGTTCCACACCGCTTATATATACATATACACACACTCAGCAATAAAAGAAACGTCCTCTCACTTTCAACTGCTTTTATTTTCTGCAAACTTAACGTGTAAATATTTGTATGAACATAAAAAGTTTCAACAACTAAGACATAAACTGAACAAGTTTCACAGACATGTGACTAACAGAAATGGAATAATGTGTCCCTGAACAAAGGGGGGGTCAATATCAAAAGTAACAGACAGTATCTGGTGTGGCCACCAGCTGCATTAAGTACTGCAGTGCATCTCTGCCTCATGGACTGCACCAGATTTGCCAGTTCATGCTGTGAGATGTTACCCCACTCTTCCACCAAGGCACTTGCAAGTTCCCGGACATTTCTGGGGGGAATGGTCCTAGCCCTCACCCTCCGATCCAACAGGTCCCAGACTTGCTCAATGGGATAGAGATCCGGGCTCTTCACTGGCCATGGCAGAACACTGACATTCCTGTCTTGCAGGAAATCACACACAGAACAAGCAGTATGGCTGGTGGCATTGTCATGCTGGAGGGTCATGTCAGGATGAGCCTGCAGGAAGGGTACCACATGAGGGAGGAGGATGTCTTCCCTAGCGCACAGCATTGAGATTGCCTGTCATGACAACAAGCTCAGTTCAATGATGCTGTGACACACCGCCTCAGACCATGACAGAACCTCCACCTCCAAATCGATCCCGCTCCAGAGTACAGGCCTCGGTGTAATGCTCATTCCTTCGACGATAAACGCGAGTCCGACCATCATCCCTGGTAAGACAAAACCATGACTCGTCAGTGAAGAGCACTTTTTGCCAGTCCTGTCTGGTCCAGTGAAGGTGGGTTTGTGCCCATAAGCGGTGTTGTTGCCGGTGATGTCTGGTAAGGACCTGCTTTACAACAGACCTACAAGCCCTCAGTCCAGCTTCTCTCAGCCTATTGCAGACAGTCTGAGCACTGATGGAGGGATTGGGCATTCCTGGTGTAACTCAGGCTGTTGTTGTTGCCATCCTGTACCTGTCCCGCAGGTGTGATATTCAGATGTACCGATCCTGTGCAGGTGTTGTTACACGTGGTCTGCCACTGCGAGGATATTCGGAAGAATCCTGGGATCAGAGCCCAGTGTGACTACACTCATACAGTAGATTATTTTTATGTTTCCTTTATGTGATTTTTGAAGCTACGAAGGTCTGATCACCATTCACTTACATTGTATAAAACAACAGAACTGAGATATTTTTCTAAAATCTTCGTTTGTGTTCTGCAGAAGAAAGAAAGATTGATGAGAGAATTTTCATTTTTGGGTGATCTATCCATCCATCCATCCATCCAAATTTTTGAGTTAGTACTGACATTGGGAAATAATGCAAGCATATCCTCATCATTAACATCTACAGTATAGGCCAGTACCCTGTCAGTCATCAGTACATCCTTGTACTACATTACGAGTCCCCAAGCATTTATTATCAAAAGATTATGTTTCAATACAACACATTACACAGTGCATAATATCAGTTCAAATTAATGCACAGATAAAAAGAAAATCATATTTATAGCATACTCCTAAATATTTCTACACTGTGCATCATATCAAACATTCAGAAACATGAACCCTTTCAGAAAATTACAATTCATACCTGCTCATCTGAAATACCTGCCTGTAATGTCTGCTTTCCTCACTCAGAAAACAACTGAACAGTTCTATGGACACCTTTAACATCTCCACTAACTCCACATATAATATATTGTTTTCAAAATTCATATGATACTTTTATGTTGGAAACAGACCTACAGAACGAAATAATACGACTGTGAAAAATAAACGACTGTGATTGGCCCATACTGGCCAGCACTGAGAAAAGTAACAGGTACCATGTGATACCGCCGTCTACACTAAAGGGGACTGCTTAACATTAGTTGGGTGATACAAACTCATACAACGAAGGGGGGACTTTTTTCTGATTATTTAAAATTATTTGAAAATAAACAATTATTTTCAGTGTTGATAAAAAAATATATAACAGGGGCAGACGGATGATTGGGGGGACAATACACCCCCTTTACAGCATGGGGGGATGTGTAACCCCCTTCCCCCAGTTCTACGCCAGTGCTACAATTTACAAGTTCTTCAAAAGACAGAAATGCTTTTTACAAGTCAGAAGCATGTAATTACGGTAATTCCGACATGATATGAATGCACCAATAGAAGTCTTTAGGGTTCTGGTAATAGAACCCTTTAGTTGTAAAACCTTTCTTTTATAAGAGTGAAGATTTAATCATGCATACCTTGTTGTGAACAAATGTGCCCAGCAAGACAAAAAATGTCTTACAACACCCATTATCAGGCGACAGAATTTTCACTTTTGGGATGAACTGTTCCTCCAAGGAGTGAGAAACCACTACAAATGACTCATGTGCGTGAGCTGATCAAATGATTCGGACAGAATAGCGACCTGATTCAGACTGTTTTGCTATTCTGTTTGACCAATTCACACACACACACACACACACACAAAAAAAAAGACTCAAAAGATGATTCATTAGCGAGTCTGGAATCACTGTTTCTGATTGTAAACAGCCAACAGAATATGTATCACACAACATATTGCACAGGTCAGTATATAAATCTCCTCTTCAGACAAAGGTTTATGATGCCCCTGCACATGTATTCAACTCAGTCATAATACGTTTTTGCCACGGACATGTTTGTGTACAAACACATTGATGGCACCTAATGCACAGATATTTTGACACATAACCAATGTTTTCCGCCTGTTTACATTCACTTAAGCTATAACTAACAGCATTCACATGAATACTCGCAAAGACAAGCATTTTGACTAAATTACTTTAGTGTATTTGTATTCGTATATCACGCATCCGCATAACCGCGAGTACTCTTTACAGATCATGCACACACAGAAAGCATGCAGCTGCCTGTCAATCAAACAGTGCGTGGATACTGAAATCAGTAATACTGTCCGTGATACTTCCGATTGGTACCGTGACATCTGGTTCATTTTAGTTTCGACTACACTCTTAGAAAAACAAGTTTCTTTGGGGTTATATATAGAACCCTTGGGTTCTTTACTCAGCTTCAAAGAACACTTTATGCCAAAAAGGTTCTATTTACTAAAATTAAAAAAAAAATTTAACACTTTTTGCACAAAAGGATTCTTTAGGCTGACAATTGATTAAATTGAATATATATAGGTCCTATGTGCGTATGTATAATTTACATTATTAATAGTTTAATTTATAAATAGTTTTGAACCACCATATTACTTTTGCATTTCATACTAGAGAAAAATAAAACATTTACAATGTACCTTTTCAGCTTTGGGTTTGATTAGAAAAAGAGAAATGACAGATGATCAGATCCAGTGTTCTTTCTCTTTAAGACAACAGGTTAATCTCAATATCAATATTGACTCTTAATTAAACAACAGATGCATAAAATTATGTTTATCATAAACAGCAAACAATTTGAGCATGTAGCGCTGGTTATTTTTGTCTTATCTATCTACTGGACTCGCAGACGTGCAACTCGCGTGAGCAGTGTTGCCAAATATTTCTCATGGAAAGTCGCCAAAGACTCACTGAAATGTAAAAGTAGCTAAATAAAGTGATGATTTATTATGTAAGACGTCAAATTTACATACGTAAAGGAATTGGCGTAAAGAGCTGTAGTGTTGAAGAACCATCATATGTTTTTTATTTTTTATTGAACTAATAATTTAACTATTAGTATTTAACTACTAATCATTTAGCTATCAATTATTGGACTTGTTAAATATTCAGAAAGTTGTGGTGGGCAGTGGGCTAGAATTGTTTGCATGTTTCGTTTTGTAATAATACTACTTTAATGAACATTCATGAATCAAACTCTGCATAGCAAGCAGGGGAAGACAGTGGGGGGATATCTATAATATATATACAGTAGTGGCCAAATATATTGGCACCCTTGGTAAATATGAGCAAAGAAGGCTGTAAAAATAAATCTGCATTGTTTATCCTTTTGCTCTTTCATTTAAAAAAATTCACAAAAATCAAACCTTTAGTTGAAGTAGAACAATTGAAAGAGGGGAAATATCTCATTATTAAATAAATATTGTTATGAATTGGCCTAAAAGAGGACATGTGTCTATATTGTCTCCGCTCACAGTGAGGAGGATGGTTCAAGTGGCCAAAGAATCTCCAAAGAACACAGCTGGAGAATTGCAGAAATTAGTTGGGTCTTGGGGTCAGAAAGTCTTAAAAAAAAACTACATCACCACAAGATGTTTGGGAGGGTTGCATGAAAAAAATCCTCTGCTCTCATCCAACAACAAACTCAAGTTTCTTCAGTTTGCCAGACACTACTGGAACTTCAAATGCGACCGGGTTCTATGGTCAAATGAAACTGCAAACACCAGAGATATGTTTGGCGCACACAGAGATGAAGAATGCCCATGGTTAAATGTGGTGCTGGATCTTTAATGTTGTGGGGCTGTTTTTCTGCCAGAGATCGTGGACATCTTGTTTGCATACATGGCATCACGGACTATCAAATACCAACAGATAAAAAATCAAAACCTGGCTGCCTCTGCCAGAAAGCTTACAATGGGCCCTGACTGGATCTTCCAGCAGGACAATGATCCAAAACAAACATCAAAATCAACACAAATATGGTTCACTGACCACAAAATCAAGGTCCTGCCATGGCCATCCCAGTCCCCTGACCTGAACCCCATAGAAAATATGTGGGGTGAACTGAAGAGGAGAGTCCACCAACATAGACCTCTGAATTTGAAGGATCTGTAGAGATTCTGTATGGAGGAATGGTCTCAGATCCCTTGCCAGGTGTTCTCCAACCTCATTAGGCATTATAAGAGAAGACTCAGAGCTGTTATCTTGGCAAAGGGAGGCTGTAAAAAGTATTGAATAAAAGGGTGCCAATAATTATGGCCATTGCGTTTTGGAGAAAAATATTTGTTTAATAATGAGATATTTACCCTGTTTCAATTGTTCTACTTCAATTAAAGGTTTGATTTTTGCGAATTTTTTTAATGAAAGATCAAAAGGATAAACAATGCAGATTTTTTTTCACAGCCTTCTTTGCTCATATTTACCAAGGGTGCCAATATTTGTGGCCACTACTTGAATAAAAAAACCCCTCAAAAATATCGATAGTTGATTAATAATAGTATCTAGGTTTTAGACGTAAGCTATTTATATTGTACAAGAGTAAAACTCTTCTTCTGACAGATATTTAACACTGCTAGCATCCCTTCTCTTGCTGTTTTAAATAACCTACCTTTTTTTCTTTAATGATTAAATGCTCTGTTCCGCCATCATTAATGCTTAGTGATTTTTGTGTAGTGTCCCATCTGCAGATGTTGCTTAAAGTACCTATTATTTTGTTTCCATTCCAAATCTGTAAACTCCTTTAAGGACAACTCTCACCCACTGTCTTTACTTCACACTTGCATCCAGACATGTCTGCTGTTAGACTGGAGGAGGAATGGACAACAGGCAAATACATAGTTAAGTCAGACAGGGTATTAGATGCTGCTTCTAATTCTTCGTTTGCTGAGTAGAGTGAGTAACATAAGAAGAAAGCTTTTCTGGCATATTTTTTTTAGATTTTCACTATAAATAACTTACATCTAAAACCTAGATATTATTATTAATAGGCTATTGATAGTTTTGAGGTTTTTTATTCAAAGCTATAACCATGTGTAATTTAACATAAGTTTTGAGGAGGATGTTTAGGCTATTTCCTGTGTTTACTTAGCATCTCTTGTAAAACATATTCTAACATTTACTTGGCAAAGAAGAAATGCTTTAGAAATTATGGTTTCGACGTCAGGAAGTGAGTGAAGTCGTGTACACGCAATGGAACACAGACCTCTGTAACCACACCTGCTGCTTAAAGTTTCTATTAAGAATGTCACAGCTTTCTTTTTTGCTTTATGTGATGTCATGAAAGAAAATGTGTGCCCTGCAGTATATTCAGTGTGAGCCAGCATAACCTTAATAATGCTTTTAGTCATTGCTCTGTATAAATTAGGTTCCCGCGAAGAGTATCATGTCTAAACATACATACGCACCACATCTCCGCGCATGAGTGCAAGGTATTTTGAATATGATTGAGAAAGTAGTCAAAAGTAGAGTATTTTAGGTCTACACAACCCCCTTCAGTCGGATGGAAATTTCATTCGGATCCAGCTCAGTCGAATAATTTTTGTGTTTACATGAAGACTTTTCAATCTGATTGAGCTATCAGTTGGATTACACTGTGTAAAAAATTATAATTTTTTTGGTTCCTGGGTAGTAAGTGTTATTTCCTAATTGCTTATGCCTGAAAAGTATAGAAAATGGCTATTATTCCCCACAAACTTTGCTTTTGTGACCAGGACAGTGATATTTTGAAATGTACCTATTTCCAATGAGAAAACAGGTGAATTTGTGTCTTTTCATTCACATAAAGTCAGAAAAAACAACATATGAATCCAAATTAACATGTATTTATACTAAAGAAAATATTGGATTCATATGTTGTTGTTTTCTGACTTTTCTGAAGAGGGACGCTCATCCCTCATGCCCACTTGCTGCAGCTAGAGTATAACGTGATGGCTTGCGACGTAGTCTGTATCTTATCGTGAAGAAAATCGGCTATTCAAGCTCTATTAAGAAGAGGGAGTTTTTTTTTTTTTTTTTTGTGAGTTAAAGATGAATCAAAGTGACCATAAAGTTGAGAGAGTGTAGTCTTTAGCCCATTATACAATGCAAAAAAAAAAAAAAAAGGTTTTAGATTTGTGTTTTTGGTTTATTTTCCGTAATAAATATCCAAAACTCCTTACGTATACATTTTCTTTAACAGCTATACTGCAGAAGATTTTTTTTTACTGGAGAATGTTGAATATAATATTCAATATTTAAATATTTTAAAACATCTAAAAATCCTTAAAACAATATATATTTACCTGAGAAGCAGCATATAAGATATTTAGACTTGCTTTTAGAGAATAGATCTTGAATATAAGTATATTTTGACTTTACGGCACTGGCAGAAGTATAAACAAGTTAAAAAATACACTTATATGCAAAATACACTTATATTCAAGATACATTCTCTAAAAATAAGTCTAAATATCTTATATGTTGCTTCTCAAGTAAATGTACCTTGTTTTAAGGATTTTTAGATCATTTTCATTTAAAAACAAGACAAAAACACTTGATAATATGATTTTTATATGATTCAGTGAATGCCATTTATGTAAATGTCTTTTCTCTGTTCTCCTCTCATATCTTGTCATTCCTGAGGGAATGGAGCAAAAGAGGATGGCCTTCACAGGCTCTACTGATTGGCTCTTGCGTCACAGGTGTTTCTGCTCTAAAGCTCATAAGAATCCAGAACACCTTTTGTGTTTGTCTATCTTCTAGGAGACTTATTGAAATATTGCAATCATTGTCAAAGATGAGAGTGCTGGAGACATTAGGTGTTTTCGTTTTGGTGTCTCTATCTCAGGTAGATTTATGTTTCTGTGTGAACAGAAGACCTATATGCCTTTGACATGTTTATGAATACCAAATGCTAATGGGTTATATGTCTGTAATTTATTTTATAATGTGTTGGTTTTTCTTCTTCTTATTATTTTTTGGCAGATATGGAGCGCTCAGGCAGAAGGTAAGCTAGCTTTGCTAGAAAGGTTTGGAGAGTTCCTCTAATTGCTAGCTTAAAGCAAATCACTCAGATTTGTTAATTGCTCTAATTCCATCTTTCTTAATTAAGTTAATACACAGTCAATTGGTTTAATTCATTTATTTATTTAGGGAGCTGTGGGTAAAGGTTGGGATCTGTATGAAATATAATGTTTTCATCAGGGTCAGAAATTAAGAGGGCTCAGGGTAATAATGCCACTGAAAGTGACAAAATGCCCCTGAAATTCAAAATACGCAGGCAAATATATATAAATATATTATGTGTTAAGGTTGATTGAATTCATGGTTTGTTTGTTATTTAATGCCATGCCAACTTCCATGGCAATAAACAAGTTAAAATACAATAAAAGGTATAGTGATTAAATAAGTATATACTGTATTTTTGATAAAAACTGTGATTGAATTTAATCTATTTATTCGTATTGAGAATGTATATTAATTTATTAATCAAACTGAACTATTTGACATAAAAGTATGACATGTATTTTTATTTGGTTAGAGGAAAATTACCTTTAAAGGTATAAAAAGCCCCTGAAAATAAACAAAACTAAGGGGCATATATAAAATAATAGAAAAGCTCATTTCTGACCCTGGTAATAACATAATATATGGGCACATACTGTATATAGGTTTATTACATTTCACACAGACCACAATGTCTTTTTTCAACATTAATAGTTAAGGTTTATTTTGGCAATATAATAAAGTTTATGTTTTAGATGCTCTGACTGGTCAGTCATTTCTAAACATAAATAGACTTGTGGTGTGACAAGGCATTAAACAAATACAAATATACAAGTACAAAGATGCTGCAAGCTACAACTGAAAATTTGTGAATTAATACACTATTGACCTGCTTCTTGTGATGTCACTGAATGAACACGCCGCAATGTTTGTGACTAAAATTCCATATACCTTCAATGTGCTGAGATGTGGGATGCTACAAGAGTCTCTACTTATAAATCTGCTATTTACTTGCCAGAGCCAAATTTTTTTTTGTAAAGTTATATATTTTAATTGACACAGCTTCATTTCGCAAAATTATGCAGAGAAGAAGGGGGAGAGGGTTTTTTTTCATTGAACACCATTACTTTCTCCCGCTGATGGCCACAAATGTGGCGGCTGCAAGTAAAAATGTCATCACTGCAACAGTTCAATAGTTTAAATAATCAGTAATACAATATACTGCGCTTTACTGTATTATGATTGTGTGTGTGTGTGTGTGTGTGTGTGTATTCAGTACTGTGCAAAAGTTTTAGGGACTTGTGAAAAATGTTGCATAGTGTGGGATGTCTTTAAAAATAACGTCATAATTAGTTTTCATTGATCAATTAATGTCATGCAAAGTCCAGTAAACAATATTTGTCAATATTTGGTGTGACCACCTTTACCTTAAAAACAACACCAATTCTCCTAGGCACAACTGGACACAGTTTTTCTTGGTTGTTGGCAGATAGGATGTTCCAAGCTTCTTGAAGAATTTGCCACAGTACTTCTATCTATTTAGGCTGTCTCAACTGCTTCTGTCTCTTCATGTAATCTCAGACTGACTCAATGTTCAGTGGGGGGCTCTGTGGGTGCCATGACATCTGTTGCAGGGCTCCCTGTTCTTCTATTCTATTTTATTTGCAAAAGGAATGTTTAGGAGTCTAAAATTTATATTTCCTGTTTACACACTAAAGCTGAAGATATAAATAACCATCTTAACACAAAAGTTTTGTAAAACATCTTATGTGCCTAAGACTTTTGCACAGTACTATATATATATATATATATGTTTATTCAGTGATATCAGATAGATAGATAGATACAGTTGAAGTCAGAAGTTTACATACACTTAGGTTGAAGCCATTAAAACTCATTTTTTAAGCACTCCACATATTTAATATTGGCAAACTATAGTTTTGGCAAGTTGTTTAGGACACCTACTTTGTGCATGACACAAGTAATTTTTCCAACAATTGTTTACAGACAGATTGTTTCATTTTTAATTGATTATATCACAATTCCAGTGGGTCAGAATTTTACATACACTAAGTTAACTGTGCCTTTAAGCAGCTTGGAGAATTCCAGAAAATGATGTCAAGCCTTTTGACAATTAGCCAATTAGCTTCGTATAGGACGTGTACTGAATTGGAGGTGTACATGTGGATGATTTTTAAGGCCTTCAAACTCAGTGCCTCTTTGCTTGACATCATGGGAAAATCAAAAGAAATCAGCCAAGACCTCAGAAAAAAATTGTGGACCTCCACAAGTCTGGTTCATCTTTGGGAGCAATTTCCAAATGCCTGAAGGTACCACGTTCATCTGTACAAATAATAGTATGCAAGTATAAACACCATGGGACCACGCAGCCATCATACCGCTCAGGAAGGAGACGCATTCTGTCTCCTAGAGATGAATGTAATTTGGTGTGAAAAGTGCAGATCAATCCCAGAACGACAGCAAAGGACCCTGTGAAGATGCTGGAGGAAACCGGGAGACAAGTATCTATATTCACAGTCTTATATCAACTTAACCTGAAAGGCTGCTCAGCAAGGAAGATGCCAATGCTCCAAAACCGCCATAAAAAAGCAAAAAAGATAAAGTGTACATGGGGACAAAGATCTTACTTTTTGGATAAATGTCCTCTGGTCTGATGAAACAAAAATGGAACTTTTTTGCCATAATGACCATCGTTATGTTTGGAGGAAAAAGGGTGAGGCTCGCAAGCAGAAGAACACCATCCCAGCCGTGAAGCATGGGCGTGGCAGCATCATGTTGTGGGGGTGCATTGCTGCAGGAGGGACTGGTGCACTTCACAAAATAGATGGCATCAATGAGGAAGGAAAATCATGTGGATATATTGAAGCAACATCTCAAGACATCAGTCAGGAAGTTAAAGCTCAGTCGCAAATGGGTCTTCCAAATGGACAATGACCCCAAGCATACCTCCAAAGTTGTGGCAAAATGGCTTAAGGACAACAAAGACAAGGTACTGGAGTGACCATCACAAAGTCCTGACCTCAATCTGATAGAAAATTTGTGGGCAGAACTGAAAAAGCATGTGCGAGCAAGGAGGCCTACAAACATGACTCAGTTACACCAGTTCTGTCTGGAGGAATGGGCCAAAATTCCAGCAACTTTTTGTGAGAAACTTGTGGAAGGCTACCAAAAACGTTTGACACAAGTTAAACAATTTAAAGGCAATGCTACCAAATACAACAAATACAACAAAGTGTATGTAAACTTCTGACCCACTGGGAATGTGATGAATGAAATAAAAGCTGAAATAAATAATTCTCTCTACTATTACTCTGACATTTCACATTCTTAAAATGAAGTAGTGTTGCTAACTGACCTAAAGACAGGAAATGTTTTCTACGATTAAATGTCAGGAATTGTGAAAAACTGAGTTTAAATGTATTTGGCTAAGGTGTATGTAAACTTCTGACTTCAAATGTAGATAGATTTAATTAATAATAATTATTTAGACTAGTATATAACATATAAGTGACTCTTTGTTTTGCAGACTGCAGTATAATTTCTATAACCTCTCCTTCGGCATCATCACTGCTGGTACAATGGAACAGACTCCTGGGAATAACAAATTATTTTTTGGACCTTCGGGTTGTGAACGACACAAGCTCTAACCCAACAGTGGTGTCGGTCCCTGGGAGTGTGTCAACGAAAGAGGTGTTTGGTTTGAAGACGGGGGCACTGTACAATGTCACACTTAAAGGGTTTCTGTATTACTCTGTACTGTGTATCGATACGAAATTAGCAAGAACAGGTAAATGGTCATGTTTTTTTTATTTTTTTTTATTTTTAAACATTTAAATACATATGATCAGTAATTCATTGTTACTGGAAAAATAAAATCTACACAATAAGTACAGTAGACAACAGATACCCTATTGTCAAGAGTATTAAGCTTAAATTTGATATGGCCTTCTTCAACCTTGTTTACACAATCTATAAATTGTGTGCAGATGAGACGATAAAAATTATCTTTTCCTTTTGTTCCCACTACAGTCCCAGGTACATCTCAGATAACCTATTCAAAGGCAATATCAAGTACAGCCATTAAACTACAATGGGAGTTGGTACCAACAACACAACAATACTTTTTGCTGGTAAATTCGACGGGGGAACGGTACAACTTGTCATTTACAATAAATAGTACAGTGGTTGGAAATCTTCGACCGTCAACGTCTTATGACTGTTATGTAGTCACATCTAATGCTGGAGGCCTGGGAGCAAGAAGCAAAGTGCGGACCGTCACTACATGTGAGTAAACTTTACTGCATTCTTTCACTTCAATTCTGAAAAAACAATAAAAAAATAAAAATAATAATAAAGTACAAACTTTTAATTAACTTGATGTAAAAAAGCATTAACCCTTAATGTCTATCAGTGATACAGCCTCCAGCGGTGGTCACAGTACAACAAACGGGGCTACAGTCTGCACAAATCAGTTGGCAACCTGTGAACAAGGTTCTAATCTACCAAGTTACAGTCAGAAATGTGAATTCCCCAAACAGTACATTCTATTCAAACTATGTGTTTGCCAGCACCTTGGATGTGCAGAATATTACACCCTGTTCATCATACCAAATCTCAGTATCTTCAGTTAATGCTCTCTTGGAAGCTGGAGAACCCAAGCAAGTCAACTATACAACAAACAGTAAGCAAACCAGTATTTAGTTTTTATGTATTAACAGATATTTGAACTTATCTCAATGTCAGATTTGATGGCACTCTTGAAACATTATCATTGATACAATGGTGCATGACATGCTTTGCCAAAGTAGGACATCAAAGTTGGTCCAGAAACAAAATTCCTATCAAATAACCCTATTCCTTAACAAGCCCTTAAAATAGATGGAGTTATAGGTTGATAAGAATTTTGTTCAAGCCCCTATTAAAGTTCTGCACAGGCATTCAATTGAAGCTTGAACCCGGCCCATTATGAGACCGTAGGACCTGACCCGACCCCAAACCAAAATCTCTCACTCTCTTTATAATTTCGAGACAAAACAGAATGCAGGTGCGTTTTTAAAAATGTAAGTTCTTTTTTAACCTAACACTGTTTTATGAGGCACTAGACGTGCACAACAGTCCAAGACATCTGCCCAGTGTGTGTTTACATAGAAAAACAATTGCAAAACAACACAGACACACAAAAACACGTTCTGTGTGAACAGCCTCTGCCCGAATCAAGTTGTTAAAATAAAAATCAAGATGACATATTAATTAAATGTAGTCTGTATTATATATATATATGATGTTATGATATGTTTTGATATTATCAAAATATTTATAATTATTATAATTATAATAATTGTTTTAATTATTTACAAACATGAACCAATGCAAACCTGAAGTTATATACTTGAAAAAACGGACCCAAACCCGCCCTGACGGGTAGTTGACCTCTATCCCCCATCCTCAGGCCTAAGCCTAACCCTATTCCTAGAATCTGATTGCTGGATAGGAATGTTGTTCAAGCCCCAACCCCTAAACCTTACCCAAAACCTAACTCTAAAATCAGATTGGTTTATAGGAATGTTGTTCCAAGGGTGTTGATCCAGGAATGCATGCTTCTTGGGTAAATCAGGTTAAGCTAGAAATGGTAGTGTGGTAAGATAAAGGCCTTGTGGAAAACTGTAAGGATGTGTTATCTGGGTAGGGTTGGGAATCGTAAGGAATTTTATTGTTCAGGTTCCGATTCCGGTTCCTTAATGGTTCCAGTATTTCTTTTAGTACTTTTTTTTTAGAGAATTATTTAGAAATGGGAAATGCAATTCTTATTGTATTTACTACCCTCTGCTGTCTGTTACTAAATAATGTATCATTACTTGTATACTGGAAGTGTTGTAGATTCAAAAGAACTGGCTCATTAGAATGGTTCTTTCGGGATCAGACTATACCGGAAGCACCATATGTTTTGTGCTGTTGATTCAAAAGAACTGGCTCATTTGAATAATTATTTTGGGAATCGAACTGTACTGGAACGCATAAGTTTTGTGCTGTAAAAAAGAGCCGGCTCGAAACTTGTTTGATTTGGAATTAAATACACTGGTAGAACTGTGTATTTTTACCCTGTAGAGTCAGTAGACGGCAGCGCTGCTGCAGAGATGCGCTGCTGCAAACACTGTCAGAGTATTTGTGGACAGTGTTCCAGCCGGCGAAAAATTGCACGCTGGAGAACTGTTAACGGATCCGAAAGTCACAAAGATCATACGATTCCTGTATTTTTTAAAGAATGGAACAGATTCTGAACAAGAACTGGTTCTCGGTTCCCAACCCTATACTTGGGACAATTAAGTCTGGCTTACTAGTATACTGCTTTTTACCCACGCAAACATTTTAGTTAATAATATAAATTGTGTATTCAGCTTAAAAGGCAAGTTCACTGAAAAATGAAAATTCTGTTATCCCGAACTTTTATCTCTGTCAGCTTTGAGTCCAGTGACGTCCATCTCGGTGAAATACAACTGTGCTCGGGCATCTGCTGTGGTCTCATGGACTGCTGTGCTTGGAGCCACAGCCTACCGGGCTATTGCCATAGGCCATAATGGTGCACTTCTGTCTTGCAATTCCAGCACTACAGAGTGCCAACTCAGAAATCTAGCGTGTGGGGAGAGCTACGACGTACACGTCACAGCCATGTCAAATGCCTGTGAGAGCACTGCCAATGCCACCACATCCTTCCAAACAGGTGAGATGTTAGGACAACAGATCTCAGACCAGTTTTCCACTCATCTTTATGAAGGGTCCCAGTGTTGCCACTGAATAAATGGCAAGAACAAGACCCTACATGTGACAGCAAATCAGTTTGTTCATTTCTAATAGAACTTTTATAGACATCTTTTATAACCTTATTGGCAGCATTTAGGGTAACTAATCTGAACCAGAATCCATATTTTTGTGGCCATTGTAGTTAAGTATCCTGGATATTTATACCTCTGCACCTCTGATTGTCCATGCCCTCTTTTCATTTGTGATATTTGAAGACACCCGATCCCCAACATACTCTCTGGAGATGGCATTGTTTTTGCTGAGTTATTTTGAACAGTCCCACAATAGCAAGTGTTCCTTTCTGTTGTGCTGACCCATTTCAGAGGGATTTGTGTTGTTAAACAAAGAGCCATGTCACAGATTGGGTGGGGAACAAGAAATCTTCCATTATTTAATAACTGTGTGTATTAGTTACATTAAATATATGGTGCTACCAAAGCTGTTGGCATTTATCTTGATTGTGAAATCACATAATGGTCTGAAAAGGGGCTTTGTTTCACTTACTGATTTTAATTCTCGTATGAACTTCCATGCTGGTACAGGCTGGTTTGTGCTGGTTTGGTGCTGATGTAGCTGGTGGAGCAACATTGCCATGCTGTTCACCATCAAAAATGCTGGTCAATCATAGTCTATCCGGTGAAGCAGGTTGAGCAAGGAAATCTTGCTGGTTAAGCTAGTTAAGAGGCCAGGAAGAACACACCAGCAACTAATGCCAGGGACCAGCATCGAAAACGCAACATATTCTGCTGAACTAGGGATAGTAATAAAATTACCAATGGTTTCTCGGAGGCTAAGTGTTTGGCCAGACACATACTCTACTCAAGTAAACAAATCTAGACACAAATGCTTCATTCCCGATGTACACACAGTATAATATGCATTCTTGTGTTTATAGCTATAAGAACACCCAGTCATCAAGGAGGCGATAGAGTTACCTTAAAATTAACAGCCATTAAACTAGATGTGTTAAAATTCAGGTACAGTAGCTAACTATAAACTGGTTGTCAATTGATTTAATTTTGTTATATGCCGATAAATTAATACAATTAACCACAATTAATAATTAATCGCAGTTAAAGGGTTAGTTCACCCAAAAATGAAAATTCTCTCATGATTTACTTACCTTTAAGCCATCCCAGATGTGTATGACTTTCCTTCTTCAGCAGAACCGAAATGAAGAATTTTATAAGCCCATTTCAGCTCTTTTTGTCCATACAATGCATGTAAACAGGTGCCATCAGGCTGCTGATTGTTTGACGGTCCAAAAGGCATATTTAGGCAGCATAAAAGTAATCCACATGACTCCAGTCGATCAATTATGTAGCAAATCGATATGTTTGTGTAAGAAACAAATTGATAATTAAAACATTTTTAACTTTAAATGGTTGCTTGCGCTGGATTGCTGTTTGAAACGACCTAACTTTCGCATGACGTTTGTTCCTCTGTTGTAAACAAAGTGTACACTTCTGACTTCCATTACATGCCATTGCGCTTATGTCACGCGACGGTAAAGTGATAAGTCGACTGCTGGCAGGAAGCGATTTTTGAAAGTTAATAAAGATTTAATTATCAATTTATTGTTTACACAAACATATCGATTAGTTCAAAAGACACTAATTGATCGAATGGAGTCATATGGATTACTTTTATGCTGCCTAAATATGACTTTTGGACCATCAAACAGTCAGCAGCCTGATGACACCCTTTTACATGCATTGTATGGACAAACTGAGCTGAAATGTGCTTATAAAATGTTTCACTTTGGTTCTGCTGAAGAAGGAAAGTAATACACATCTGGGATGGCTTAAAGCTAAGTAAATCATTCAGTTTCTTTCTTTAGAACCTTTTATCAAAGAAATCTCTTTAAAGCACAAGCAAATAAATAACAGAAAATAAATATGAGTTCTCTATCTAAACACTCAATACTATTAAATAAAATCCTTCAACTGATTATATTAAATAATTTTTGTATGTTTAAAGCATTGTTAATCATTTTTATTTAATAGTAATAAATTATTAATTAGAATTAATATATCCCAAACCTATTCATTTTTATTTGAACTATAACCACAACTATGGGTTGCTGGTCCAGGATGGCTACATGAGATATCTGCTTCTGTGAGAGCGCAGATGTCAGCTTCTCCTTTTCACACCACAGGTGATAATAAAGCGACACAAATAGACTTAACAAATCTACCAAGCATCCCGTATGTGCACTGTCAGGACAAGCAAGATATATATGTATATATACAGTATTTCTTTTACGTGATATTTTTTATATAATTAGTCGCACTGAATTAATGCGTTAAATTGACAGCCTTACTAAACATCTCGACAATTTAACTAATTTGTTTTAACAAGATTTTCAAGACTGTTGCTCCACCATCACCGTAGCTGACCTGAAAGAGAGAAATAATGTAGAAGACAATTTACACTGAGAACACAGTTTGCAGAAAGATTTGCGTTCACGTATTTGCGTTGAGTATGTATCAGGAATTGATAATATGTAAACCTTGTCTGACTCAACATCTGAGAAACTAACCATAAACATTACAAATCCTGTTTAGTTAACTCCCAAAATTATTTGTATTTCTCCATTTCCTTTTCACACCAAAACTATCCCAGGTCTGGTCCATTTTCTTGGAGAATGTGTTGCATGTTCTTTAGGTGGTACACACCCATTCCTCTGTGACAAAATATGTCTCCAGACATGTCTCCAGAGAACAACTCTTTTTTTTACTTGTGTGGTCTTTATTACATGCATCGCTCTTTTCAGAGGAGCATAACAATACACTGAAACCCATTATAGAAATTAAGACAACAAGATCAAAAAATCGAAGACACCAGGGACTAAGTTTTGCTTTCGATTGCCCCTTGTGTTTGTTCTGCCTTTCATTCTTACCTAACCACAATTTAATACTTCTCTTTTCTCACACACATACACACTCTCACACTTACTCTCTCACACAGTTCCCTGTGCCCCAACCGATCTGATGCTCTACCGGGAGTGCAGCAGCAATGTCATCGTTTTCTCCTGGGCTCCAAACAATTACTCAGCCTATTTCTTGGCACGGGCTGTCGACTCCACCGGCAAGGTAATGGAATGTTTGACCACAGAGACATCTTGTTTCTTCACTGACACAACATGTGGACGTCTTTACAACTTTACCGTCTACGGGTCTTCGTCAGCGGTCAACGGGCAGTGTTACAGTGCAGTCAGCCCAGCGTTGCAAATACGAACTGGTAAACACAAACTTTGCATGCTGTCTATGTGTGTATGTGTGGGAGCACATAGTGTGTCTCATCGACTGTGTTACCTGATCACAGTGCTCCCTCTAGTGGATGGGAGAAGTATGGTTTAACCAATTGTACAGTCACTTAGCAGGGTCCTGTTCTTTAAATTTCGGATTCATGTGGGTCAAGTTTTGGCTGGTTAACTTCAGCAGTTAGCCCCTGATGGTAGACGCTATAACTACACCATTATGGAAGCTAAGAGTAAACATGTCATTAAATTACAGTAGATGTTTCACCATTGACCTAAAAACAGCTTTTAGGCTTGACTATGTAAATATATAGCACAGCCTCTCGATTCTGCTGCTCAATTACAACTAAATTAACTTTATTTACATCTATATTAACTTGTTGATTGTAATGTGCACAGAACATTGACTATGTCAATGTCAACTCACTCCTCAGCGCCCTGCCAACCTAGAAACATGCGCACATCAACGGACTGCGTGTCAGATGTTCTGACCTGCAGCTGGGATGGTGCAGATGGAGCGCTGCGGTACACGGTGGAGGCCTTTGGTAACCATGGAAATCAGAGCCACTATGTGTGTAACTCAGTGACACAGAGCTGCACTTTCGCTGGCATAAACTGCGGGGAGAGTCTTAGCATGCTAATCACAGCTTTCAACGAGGAGTGCACCAGTGCTCTGGTTCTGGGAGAGGTTGCACAGACTGGTAAGTGAGAACGCCCCCTACAGGACAAACAATATGAATGTAATCAAATGATTAGTGCTTCAGGGAGTGCTATTTCCACATAGATTTGTGAAATTCACAATTTTATTAATTCAGAAAAATCTGGGTCTGGAATGTATTTTCAACTATTCATATACTTGTGAAGTGCAGATACCTAGTCCACTGTAGCTTATACTGGAGCATTTGACTAAATAGTAGGTTGAAGTGAATTTGTAAATAGTTAGCATTATCTATTTTATTGTTTTATTTTAGAAATAACTGTTTATCTTTATCTAACATCTTGTTTTTTTTTTTACATGCTTGACGCTCACACAGTCAATGTTTGGAATTGATAGCCGTATTTAATAGCAGACGTGAGTCTCGATATCCTGTTCATGCAAAAGCTTACAGTAACTGCTGAAAACTATCTGAATGAATGAATAACTGAATTCAGGGGCGTAGATTCCAGGGGGGATGGGGGGAGGTAAACCCCCCACCACCACCCCACCCAATTATTAAAACATGCCATTAGAACCCCCCCCCCCCCCCCCCACATTATAAATACCATGATCAATGGAAACATATAAATGCTTTACGCTGCAACCCCCCCAATGTTCAAGTAAATTGTACGCCCATGATTGAGTTCATAACTGTATTAAATTCTCCCGATAACCTTGAGTAACACCTGTTGTATCAAAATTGGCTACGTCTAACAGGGGAAAATTTGATAACAATTGATGCCATGTTATTAAATGAACTAGTGCAATGGAGCGAGTTCATCCATCAGATCATAATTAATCAACAGCGGCTTTGAATGCCTTTTAACCGAGTGCAGAGCTCAGCATTTGTGTCGCACAACTCGTGTCAGCGAGCAGCTCTGGTGGAAGACAGTGGCTGGGTCATTGGATGTCACACAGCTAATATCTCCGTCTCTGTGAATTAACAAAACCCCACATGAAACACACGAGACACGCGTGTTTTATAGTGCATTGTGTCTCTCACATAAAATGACGTGACGGACAACTAGTTGTCGGGCACGGTTACGTACACACAGCACAGGTTTGCAGAAAATGCAGTTCTTATTCCTGAAAATTTACGGCTGTCAGTTCGGTTATACAATGCGGTTGTCCCTCTCGTAAATAACTGACTATGCTGTCAACTTTTGGTCATATGCAGTGTTGGGTAAGTTACTCAAAAAAAGTAATTTATTACAAATTACAAATTACTACTCTAAAATTATAATCAGATTACTAATTATGCCACAGCAAATACTGTAATTACATTATTAATTTACAGCTTGTTTTTCTCCTAAAGGATTTTAAAATAATGTCTATATTATATACAGCTAGAGAGTTTTTCTTATTGGCCATGCTTAGATTTTTTTTAGCTGTTTACAGAATCTAGGGCTTTCATAGAAACACCTATTTCAGTGATATTTGTTGTGTAACAGGAACATTTTGCATGTGGTAAAACAAGAAATAATGTAGCTTTAAATCTACTTTTTTCTAGTTCCCTGTGTACCTCAGAATGTATCTGCGGTGATGGACTGTAGCTCAGATTCTATCATTCTGACCTGGAAAGTCGCATTTGGTGCTTTATTCTACATCGCCACGGCAATAGATCTGTCCGGGGTGACTCGCACTTGTAACTCAGAGAATGCAAGTTGCCAGATCACTGGCCTCCAATGTGGAGCCACGTACAGTGCCTTTGTGATCGCATCCAACTTGAAATGCAACAGCTCTGCCAGTGAAAACATCACTGTAGAAACAGGTACAACACACACACATGCAATTGCTGCATCAATTGTGGGTTCTTTTGATTACATTTTCCAAATGCGTTTCATCTACTGTATGTTTAAACATTCCTCACATATCCTTGCCTAAAGATCTTATCATGGGCATGATAAACCTTTAAGTGGAGTTTAGTATAATGTCTAAAGATGTGAAGTTTTGACATTATGATCAGGGTTTGAAATGAACTTTTTGGCTCACCAGCCACTGTGGCTAGTAGTTTCCAAGGTACCTACCTCTCAACATTTTCACTAGCCAAAATCCCCCACCTCGCAAAAAGTGATAAAGGTAACTGGAGACTGTAACTGCATGCATTTTTTTGGACATTATTTGAACAAGAATAATATTAGTTTAGCAGGACACAGGCCTAATGATTTAAGTCACATTTACAATATCTATGTCAAGCACCGTTAGAATAGGAGGAAAATCTGTATTAATCCCTTCATTCTAAATTGTACTTGCCTATATGAAAGTTTACCATAGTTCAACCCTTGTTTAACAGTGGCATTTGTAATGATAAGGCCATTATCACAGGAAATACCATTGATATAAACTATAGTATTTGTAAAAAAAAAACAAAAAAAAAAACACCAATAGCCTAAACACATTGAGAAACCTTTAACCTTTAATAAAAATACATTCTAATAGTAAGGATGATGATGTGTATTTAAAAAAATTATCATATGTATTATTTGTTTCCTCTTTACATAGTCAGTGCTATTTATAATGAAGGGGCTGTCTAGCAGTTTGAGGGGTTTGATTTCCTCCATATAGAGCTTTATAATAGAATGTTCTCTGTAGAATTCAAATGAGTCACATAAGATTTATGGTCTCCTCCGGCCACACAGATATCGAGTAACGCTCGACTGAATCACGCAAGTTTCGCTCTGGAGCACACTGATTGTACATGTCCACTGTTTTCAGTTTATTCCAATGACAATCCACCACCCAATTTTTTTCACAAGGGGTCCATCCGCCAGACTGTTAGTGAAGGGTACATTTATACAGTAATGCCATGCTCCTTTCAGAGTGTCCACATCAAGTCCTTCGGAGTGAGTAGGGCATAGGAATGATCACTTTTGATTGGAATTTTCCCAATGTTTCAAGCTGTAGATTCAAAGGGACTGACTCATAAGAGTCATTTGTTCGGAAATCGGACTACACTGGTCACACTGTATGTTTCTTGCTGTAGATTCAAAAGAACCAACTCTCTAAAAGAGTAATTTCTTCAGTAATCAAGCTACACTGGTTGCACTGAATATTTTGAGCCGCTGATTTAATAGCGGTGTTGTGTGCAAAGTAGAATATCCCTGATTTTAATTTTTTTTATACATTTATTATAAATGAGAAGTTAAAAAATCTTAGTTCTTAATAAGCCCAAATCTTAGTAAGTCCAAAATTGAGAAATTCCAGCAAGTTTAACTTTTTTAACACACATTCAAATTAGGAAACAGTAATCAAAGAGACAGAATAAGAAAGTTTAAAGCATTTAAAACTATGATTGAAGAATTACCCATATGCAAAAGAATAATAACCTTGACCTCTGACTCTTCAAAACCAATTTCCTGTTTCATCTGCAGTGGAAAACTTGTTCAAAGATCCCTTCTACACATTCCACCATTACCATTCCTCATTTTCTCGAACCATGTGTCGTCTCTGCCCACTCTTTCAGCTCCTTGCCCCCCTGGAGATGTTCGAGCTGAGCTGGACTGTCAGGAGAACCAGGCGTTAGTGAGCTGGCTCAGATTACAGAGTATGATGTCCTTTACTGCCACCTTGCAAGACCAGGTCGGAGGTCTTCTCAGTTGTAGCAGCACTGCCAGCAGCTGCAGAGTCCCCAACCTGAAGTGCGGCCAAGTTTATGCCGTCAGGGTCACACACCATGATGGAACCTGTCTCAGTGTGCCTTCAAATTCCACACAATTGAAGTCTGGTAAGTAACAATTCCCCATAGTAAAAAATACTATAAACATCATAATTGCATGTTTAGTCTACTTTACTCTTGGGGTTAGGTTTTTTTTTTTTTAACACCTAACCCAAAGTATTAAACTTCAGCATGTAACTTCATTTTTTTTTTTTTTACTGTATTTTAATTATTATTTTTTTTCCTTCACCTGTACTTCTTGTCTAACTGACTCGGTGATTGTATTCATACTTTGTTGGATCTTTGTAATTGTGTACATATTTGAACATTTATATTGAATCTTCTGTTTTTCAACAAAAAAGTCCACAGTATTTGCACAATGTGTGGACTTTTCTGGTGGTCCCTTACAACACCCTCCACAGTATTAGCACATTTTAGCACAATGTGTGGACTTTTCAGATGACCCCTTACACATATGACAAATTTTCAACCTAACCCTAACCCTAACGCCATCTGACCAGCTTACAGGAAAAATCGCGTCCCATATTGATTTGATACGGGACACATCATTACATATTTAAATATGAGATGATCCCATATTTTATGGGATGGGCGGCAACCCTACTGGAGATCTAATACATTCTCATGAGCAAAGTGTGGATGCGGAAAATCGTGAGTTTATAGGGGTGGAAAATCGGGAGAAACCCAGAAAAACTGGGAGTGTTGGCAAGTATGCGCAGAACACCCTAGCAACTGCAAAGCAGTGCCCTAGCAATGACCTAGAACACCCTAGCAACCACTGAGCTACAACATAGAAACCACCCAGAACACTCTAACAATGCCTAGAACACCCAAACACTCTAACTATGCCCAGAACACCCAAACAACCACTAGCAATGCCCTAGCAACCACACAGAACACCCTAGAAGCTGCATTGCATTGTCCTAGCAACCACGCAGAACACCCTAGCAGCTGCATAGCAATGCCATAACAACCATACAAAACACCCAATAACTGAATTGCAGCACCCTAGCAACCACAAGAAACCCCCTAGAACACCTTAGTGACCACTTAGCTACAACATAGAAACAACACAGAGCACCCTTGCAACCACATAGCAATGCCCTCGCAACCACGCAGAAAACCCTAGCAGCTGCATAGCAATGCCCTAACAACCACGCAAAACACCCAATAACTGAATTGCAACACCCTAGCAACCACCAAGAAACCACCTAGAACACTCTAGCAATATCCAGAACACCCTAGCAACCACTTAGCAATGTCCTAGCAACCACTTAGCTACAACATAGAAACCACCCAGAACACTCTAGCAATGCCCAGAATATCCAAGCAACCACTAGCAATGCCCTAGCAACCACCAGGAAAGCACCCAAAACACCCTAGCAACAACTTAGCAATGGCCTAGCAACCAAACTGCATTGCCCTGGCAATTGCTAAGTAACACCCCACCCACAACACCCAGGCATCATGGCTGAAGTTTTACGTAAGTGTTGGCACAAGCACCAGTCAAATTTTCTTAAGATATTATTGTATTTTCTCTTGATCAGGGAGACAAAAATGATTTTCTGAACCACGCAACAGCAGAACTTCTATACTTCTTTTTCAACACAAGATAAAAATGTAGATAAAATGCTCTCTCCACAGTGCCTTGTGGTCCAGCAAATGTTCGGGCTGATGTTCAGTGCCCGTCAGGTGTGCTCTCCATTGGTTGGGAAAGGACAGAAAACGCTGAGGGGTACATCACCAGTGTGGTCTCCAATAGCACGGGACAGCAGGTGTACTGCAACACGACCTCGGCCAACTGTAGCGTGAACACTCTAAAGTGTGGTGATTCATATGACGTACAGGTCAGGTCGTACAACGGCTCCTGTCTGAGCTTGCCCACCCAGTCTCTAGTGCTCAGGGAAGGTGAGGTGCAAATCTATTCCCAAAAACAGCTGTCCCATTGTATCAGATGATTTTTAACAGAAGTTCAGTTGAATACCTGCTGACCTGCAAAGGCAAAATGTAGTAACTTCACATTTTCAGATCTCTTAGACTATGATTTGTCATGTCTTGACTATTTTATTATCTGCATTTGGCTGGAAAATCAAAACACTTTGAAGCCATTTTTCTCAGTTTCGGTGTTGGAGTGATTACTGTGCTTTGGCTTTGTAGAGTAATAAATGATGCTGCCATTTGAGGAGGGAATTCACTAAGAACTGTGTTGTTTTAGCAATTAATTCACTAAAGGAATTATGCAAATCAAGTAACAGTGCAAACATCCATAAAATTAGTGTTGAGCACAATTTACATGGGGCAATACTCCATCTTGCAGGTCAGTTCTGAGTGCTTGGTTGTGGAGGATACAGTGGATTACCACAATCTACCATATTATGCTAGTGTGCTCGACATGCACAAATTTATATTACTTTCTCCCCTCCCTTCTAGTGCCATGTGTGCCCACAAACGTGACAGCTAGATGGACATGTGCCAACAGCTCAGTGGAGGTCACTTGGAACGGCAGTCATGGTGCAGGGTCTTATGTAGCCGTTGCTGTGGGCGACAACAAGCACCGTACAGAATGCTCCTCCAACACAACTACATGCAACATCTCTGACCTGCACTGCAGTAGTGTGTATTCCATCAGTGTTAGGGCTGTGGATGGCAACTGCTCCAGTCTGGAGAGTCAGAGCATCACCCTACAGACAGGTGAGACTGTGTAGTGATGCCAGATTCACAAACGAATCCTTCTTTCGAACCAGTTCTAAAATTAATGTTCAGCAAAATCAAAAATATAGATGAAATCACATTTCACTCTTGTTTTATTGCTTTCTCTTTCTTCCATTTCTCCTTCCCTTACTTTTTATGTTGAACAGTTCCCTGCCCACCAACTAACATCCAGAGCACTGTGAACTGTAGCACCAACTCTGTCAGTCTGTCCTGGACTGCCAGTGTTCATGCTGTGTCCTACAGAGGCAGGGCAGTAGGCACAGATGGGCACAGTGTGACATGTGATGTCAGTGCTTCTTGGTGCCAGTTAAACGGCCTGCACTGTGGACAGAATTACATGTTTAGCGTTACTGCGTCCGATGGTAGCTGCGACAGCACAGACAGCCAAGTGTTCAGACACCAGACAGGTAACACATAATAAAAAACTTTATTTGCTTGAAATGTCTCTGAGTAATAATTAGAATTTGAAAACAAACTCAATGAGCTCAGAGAACTTAAGTTACAATGTTATTAATGAACTCTGTTATTGCACTTGTCAAAGCTGATTTAAAAGTCGAAACATGCTGTCAGTTATCGTAGAAAAATATCTGTTTCATTTGTTTGGTAAAACAAACAGAAAATGGTGTTAAAGTAGTACACTTACAAGGGAAGACTATACCCACAAGACTTATATACTGTACAGAATAGCTCAGTTTTTACTGGACAAAAAGGCTCTTAATGTGAAATCAAATGAAAAAAAAATATTAGTACAGATGTGGCCTCAAACTATAGTGTGATACAATTTCTTAACCCTGTCTGTGCATAGTCAGATCCATTCTTTTTATTGCTGTCATGACCATGTAAATCAGCCAGGTAACTTTCACATAATACTCACATGAAAACCAACTGTTAATTTTTTATTTATTTTTTTATTTTTTTATTTAAAATTGTACAGTTTTAGCCTTGTTTTTAGCCTTGCTAAAAAATATCACAAAATTGTGATAATCTAAACAAAGAGTGAAATAAACATAAACCATTTAAATATTTATTGTGGGAAAATTATTTCTATACATTTTTCAAAAATTGGAAATGCCTCACAGTTGTGGTGTCATTCCCATCACATCAAACAAGTGTGCCCCAAATAGTTTTTTTTTTTCAAAAGTTAGTGTATTCGTTAATGCTGTAATTTTGCGAAATTATGCAAAAAGTGTGAAAATAATATTTACACATGTTTATAATACATAAAATGTTAGCTATGAAATCAGCTCTGCCTCCTTTCCATCTGCATCATTTCCAGCATGGAATTCTATTAAACACAATAGAAAATTTGAAATGTGCTGGAAATGACACTGTGGTGGGAATTTTAATAACTTTTAGAAAAAATGACCAGAATGACAATGCATGCATGTAATGCATGTACACACACTGCCGGACATTGTTAGTAGACAAATTCATAAAAAAAAAAAACAATGTGTGAAAATGTCCACAAAGCTAAAAGTGCCAAAGTTTGAAGAAACACCCATAAATGCCTGAATAAAAATACAAGCTGCACATTTCTGCACACTCCTCAATGCCTTGTCCCATTGACTTGATTTATGCTTGTTTGTGCAAACTGAGGGAAGAGTTGAAACTGTTTTCTGTGGTAATCAACTGCCTGCCACAGAGCTTAAAGGAGTAGTTCACTCATAAGTGACAGTTCTCTCATCATTTACTCACACTCATGCCATCCCAGATGTGTATGACTTTCTTTCTTCTTCAGAACTCAGATTAAGATTTTTTAAAGAATATTTCAGCTCTGTAGATCCATACAATGCAAGTGAATGGGTACCAAAATTTTAAAGCTCCAAAAATCACATAAAGGCAGCATAACAGTAATCCATAAGACTCCAGAGTTTAAACCAATATCTTCTGAAGCGATATGATAGGTGTGAGTGAGAAAAAGATCACTTTCACATTCTTCTTCTTGCATTTTTGGTGATTCACATTCTTCATGCATACCGCCCCCTACTGGGCAGGGAGGACAATTTCTAGCAAAAAAGAACTTAAATATTTATCTGTTTCTCACCCACACCTATCATATAATTTGTAAATATATGGATTAAAACACTGGAGTCACATGGATTAGTTTTATGATGGCTATATGTGCTTTTTGGAGCGTAAAAATGTTGGCACCCATTCACTTGCGTTGTATGGACTTACAAAGCTGAAATATTCTCCTAAAAATCTTCATCTGTGTTCTGAAAAAGAAATTAAGTCATACACATCTGGGATGGCATGCGGGTGAGTAAATGATGAGAGAATTTTCATTTTTGGGTGAACTATCCCTTTAACTTGTTTTGAACCAGGAACATTCCTTTAATTGCAGACTGTCACTCTCTGTCCTCATGTGTTGTTTTCTAGCACCCTGTGCTCCTCAGAATGTGGCCAGTCTCTTGGACTGTGCCTCTAACAGCCTGAATGTTAGCTGGGTTCTGGGTGGCACAGCTCTAAACTACAGCGTCCTAGCCAGGACTGCAGGTGGGGCTGCACTTAGGTGCAACACTGAGACCTCCAGTTGTGTCGTCACTGGCCTGCAGTGTGGTCAAAACTACACCACAGTCGTCATAGCAACCAACGGAGAGTGTCAAGGACCAGAGAGTGTGACTTCGTTTGTTCAAACAGGTGAGCAAAAAATCATAATGCTCCTAAAAGTATATGCTTCATTTTCGTCATGCAAAATAGAAACACAAATAATAACACCAGGACATTTCATTTCGAAATTCACCCTTTTACTTACTCATATCATGAACATTTACTCATACACAAACATTTGATACATTTTTGTGTTCTCTTCTAACCTTTTCATTTCTCTCTCTCTTCTGGCAGTGCCGTGTATACCTGCATTGGCCCGTGCTGATGTGGAGTGTGCCAGTAACACAGTGAGGGCATCATGGGCTCCGGCAGCTGGAGCTCTGTCATATACCAGCGTTCTGACCGGTCCGGGCCACTTTAGTGAGTCCTGCAGAACCTCTGATCCTTTCTGTACATTCAGACCCCTCCCCTGTGCTCAGACCTTCACACTAAATGTCATCTCGCAAGACAGCCACTGCAGCAGCTCGGTCAGCACCAGCATCTTCGTGACAACAGGTAGGAAAGCGTAATCCTTTAAGGAATAGTTCACCCAAACATGAAAACTCTCTCATCATTTACACGCCCTTATGTCATCTTAAACTCGGATGATTTTCTTTCTTTCAAGGAAGACAAACAGAGATATTTTGATGGAGATATGATGTGAACATATCCATACAATGCAAGTCATTGGGGTGCAAACTTTCAAGGTCTTTCACAGACATAAAGGTAGCATAATCCATAATACTCGAGTCGTTTAATCCATGTCCATAACGTGAAGACCAAATGTCCGTTTTCACTATGAATCCTTACATTGCAGTCTCTAGGTACAATCATGATTTCAAGTTTGATTATACTTCCTCACTCTTGATGCATGCAAAAAGGATTACCTTTATGTTGCCTTTTTGTCCTTTATTGAGCTTGAAAGTTTGGACCCCATTAACTTGCATTGGGCCTCATTCATAAAACTTTCTTAAATATATATGAGGAAATTGGGAGTAATTTACGTGTAAAATGGACCTTCCTGAAAACAATCCCTTCTGGATTCACAAACGCTGCATACACCCCACATTTATCAGTTAAATGTGTAAAAAGGAGGCATGTGCACGTGCATTTACAAGTATCATAATTTAAAATCTATCTAGCAATGGAATCGTTTTTATGAATGAAGTGCATTCACATTGTAAAATGTTGATTTAGCAAACACAATAGCGTCTCAAAGATAGTATGGAACTTACTGTCATCGCATATTTTTGCAGTCATTGGCAGCTCTTTTGTGAATCAAACAGTCCAAGAGGTCAATAAAAATATTTTGACATGAAGCTTTAGTGTAAAAAATGTTCAGTCCATGCCGGAAGGAGGATGTCCACCACCATTAACCTTCTCTGGTTCTGTTGAGCACACTGATAGCATCATTGGTGAAATTTCTTGGGTAAATCGTGATGGTAAGAGTGATATTTCCCTTGCAACTAGAAGAACCTTCAGAGAAGGTGACGGAAATTGACGGAAACATTGTAAACTAATAAAGATTAGAAAGTTATGACAGCAAGGAAGCACAACAGAATACAGGAATCTTCAGATGCGATTTTCAAAGTTTCCACTACTTTTACTTGACACAGCGTCCTAAAAATTTGGCATTCATGAAGGTGAATACCAGTGAGATGCTCCAAACGCGTCTGTCTGAGGCATGCAGATGTACATAGAACGACTATTTAAAATAGCACAGATGGAACGCAAGAGCGCATACTGTAAGAATTGGACACATGACGAACTCAGTGCAAAACGGATTACTGTCAACTGTATGATATGAGAATAAAACAAACAATATATCGAGTTCTCAAGTTCTTTTGGTATTGTCTAATCAATGCTTTATTCATCTCCCACAGTAATTACATTTATTTCAAACTGAATTTCAATAGACTCAACATATTACATTTATAAATATTTGAATTATTATGCATTATTTGTATGAATGATCTTTATTTGGGGCAAATGATGTATGCGATTAATTGCAATCAATTAATTAATTAATCAGCATGCCATGCAATTAATTCGATTGAATTGTTATTGAATTATTAGTTGATATTTTTAATTGTACTTTTGTCGAAATGAAGTCATGGCAGTTTGCCTGAAAGAACACAAAACGTTCAGATGTCTTGCACACGATTTACACATGGTCAGGAGCAGGTGTAAATTTTGTTCGTACCAACTAACATTTTGAAGTATGAAACTGTCATGAATACTAGAATTTACGTCAGAACAGCTTTATGAACAATTTACACACAAATTTGCTCTGCTCGAGTTTCATGAGGCCTATTTTATGGATATGCTCATATCTCCAAAACATCTTAAATATCTTCGTTTGTGTTCCACGGAAGAAAGAAAATCATACAGGTTTGTTACTGCATATATGTGAATAAATGATGAGTGAATTATCATTTTGGGTAATGGTTTCAAATTCTGTATCTACTAACTGTATCTTGATGTTTTTTACCTTGACATAAGCTCTTATACAAAATCTAGTGAGCTACCTCACTGTCACTGTCTACATAGGTAGCTACTGTACCGTCTAGGGGGCCATTCATACAGGATGCATTCTTGCATAATTTTCTAGTACACACATATGCATCAAACAGACATCTTTGGCCGTTGCACCAAGTTGATTTGTGTGTCGTGTTAGCTGCAGTTTGAAAAACAGTGTTTTGCTCCATTTTGTTGTAATTTCTTGTCTCAGGGGTTGATTTTTATTCAAATAAAAGTTTATTTGTTCTATGAAGAGCATATTAAAACTTAAACTTTTTACCAGGCCTTAATTTCCCTTTGTACTTTTCAAATGCCTTTTATTTTTATATTTGACAGTTTTAATCTTGTCCCAGACCCAGACTTTCAATATTAAACTAAGAAAATTAATGATAAAAATGCTAATTGTTAAGATAATTGAAACAAAGAGTTAAATAAACAAACTATTTCAATATTTATGGTCAAAATAAAAAAAAAATTAAAATTACTACTGCCCTACATTTGTAGCGTAATTTTCACCACACCAAATATAGTAAATATAGCCCCTAAAAAAGTTTTAAAAAGTTAGTGTACTTTTAGTTGACAAAAGTGTCAGCGAAGAGCATGCTTGAGATGAAATATGAGACAAATGTTTCAAAAGAAAATTTAAGGTAAATATCACTTGTGAGCAAGTCATTTCCAATCAAGCTGTGATTTTACCAAATTATGCAAAAAGTGTGAAAATATTTAATTGTGTGTACATAAAATGTTATTACTTTTCATGACTTTCAGAAAAATATCTATTGCTCTCTAGCTAGGCTGCTGAATATGTTTTAGAACAGAGTTTTGGACTAACCTTTGACATTTCCCAGCTCCCTGTGACCCTGAGAGCGTGTCTGCAGTTCTGCTGTGTGACTCACAAGTGGCTAGAGTCTCGTGGCAAGCTAGCACTAGTGCCAGTCTGTACACCGTCCTAGCGCACACACAGCATCAGAGCATTCCTTCCTCTTCCTGTCGCACCACGGCCACTTCCTGTGACCTCCCACAGCTCCAGTGTGGGGAGATTTTTAACATCACAGTTCTTGCTGGCGATGGAACCTGCAACAGTTCAGCACGTGCCAGCACTACACTGGCAACAGGTATGGGAAGACCATGGGTTTTGCATAATTTAGCTTAGTTAATGCTGAAGTGAGTCATTCCATGCCACGAGCAGGATCAAATAGAATTGCAAAAATAACAGATTTCAGGAATACGTCCCCCATATGGCATTGGTCAGACAAATAGATAGTCCCGTCCTATACTCACACCATTTGTTGAGCCAGTATTGGTGTGTCAGGCTGTTGTTGATATGTTGTACAGACGCTGCGCTTTACGCAATAGCAGGGAAAATATTAAAGAAGATGCACGTGTTCTGTCGTATTTTCCGTCAAAACCAAGATAATTAAATCAGTATTTTGTCTAAAACATAACATTAGACTACATGATATTTTTTTCCCACCCATGTCAGTACATTTACGTCACAATTAAACACCAGTAAACACACCTTGACATTAGATTGCATTGCGTGTTGGTGATGGTTCTGGAAGAGAGGGCCAAATGACTATGAGAAAAACTGTGCCAGTTGTAATGCGCAAGTACAGTACAGCACAGGTTTAGTTAAAATGCATAAACCAATTTTCTTACATTTCTCTTGTGATAAACACCATTTACTGCTAAAACAAAGCAATGTCTAAGAACACTTTAGTAATTATATAGCAACATGCTATAAACCACTAAGAACATTTTAGCAACAGTATAGCAACACCCTGGCAACCACCCACAACACCCTAGCATTGTAGTGGCAAGTTTTGCACAAGCAAGCATTTATTTTATTTTTTTAAGAAAGTATAAACATTTTGAATTTGTATGTTTCATTTAGTTCACTCTAAATTGGATTAGTTTAGTGTAATATGACCTTAATGCCTATTTCTCTCTCTGTCTAATGTCTCAGCACCATGTGCTCCGTTACTGAGGTCTCCATCACTAAACTGCAGCAGTAATTTTGCCCTGGTGTCTTGGGCGAAGGACCAGGATTCTCCCAGAGTCCGTGTGAATGCCACCTCTACCCTGGGACACACTGCCACCTGCAGCTCTTCCACTGGAAACTGTTCCCTGGATGCTCTACTGTGTGGTCAGATGTACAGTGTGTACGGGACAGCCCAGGGTTCTCAGTGTGAGAGCACACCTAGTGCTCCATTCAGTATTTTCACAGGTAGGCACACCACATTCCCTGCTGAAAGGAACAGCTTAACCAGCATGCAATTCTTGCATCATTACAACAGTTCGTTGCCTCTTTAGCATTGAAACTTGAAATGAAATATACTTTTATAAGTATCTTTAAGGTTCATCTTTAAAGGGATATGTTAAAGATTGTATAAGTAAATCTGATCTAGCTAAATGACTTAAACAATGCAGATGTCCATCCTGCTAGGTGGGCAGGGTCAGGGTGGACGATAACATGGTGGACATTCAGTGGGAAAATTAGCCACTAAATAGTCTATGTATACCTAACTGTAATCATACACTGATTTTATATCTGTTAAAGGGATAGTCCACCCAATAATGGAAATTCTCTCATTATTTATTCACCCTCATGATATATAGGTGTGTATGACTTTTTCTCTTCACCAGAACACATTTGAAGAAAACTAGAAAAATATCTCATCTCTGTAGGTCCTTAAAATGCAAGTGGATGGTGATCTGATTTTTGAAGGTCCAAAAATCACAGACAGTCAGCATAAATGTCATCGATACGACTCCAGCTGTTAAATTAATGTCTTCTAAAGTGACACGATCTCTTTTGGTGTGAAAAAGATAAATATTTAAGTAATTTTTTAAACTGTAAATCATGCTTCCAGTCAGGAGCGGTACTCGAGTGTGATGTAATCGCATTGGCATGTTCACATGAGAACTGACGCATGTGCGTCACAGCTGAAAGAGCAGCGCTGTTTACAAGTGAGAAGGAGGAACGCTGTACAGTAGCTTGATTGGCTTTGGCTTAGATCTGTCTTTATCTGTTTCTTTACTTACTATCGTGCGTTTGTGTGCTTATCTTGGATGTCTCTACTGAGAGGAGAACGTAAGATTACGTCCTTATCATGGCAACACGAAAACATCACACGAGAGACCACTTGAACGTCACCCTCTCCTGAAGCTTATCGGAAGCGACGATTTAGAGTTAAAAATTACTTAAATATTGAGTCGTATGGATGACGTTTATGCCGACTGTTTGTGATTTCTGGAGCTTCAAAAGAGAAATCTCCATTCACTTGCATTTTAAGGACCTACTGAGCCAAGATATTTTTCAAATTTTCTTCAAATGTGTTCTGGTGAAGAAAGAATGTCATATACACCTGGGATATCATGAGGGTGAGTAAATAATGAGACAATTTTCTTTTTTGGGTGAACTATCCCTTTAACATAAATATTTTGACATTTAATTTGCTTTATTATTATTTAATTGCTGTTGCTTTACTATTTACCAGCTCCTTGCACCCCTGCCACTGTTAGCGCCAAATACACGTGTGGCATCAGTTCTGCTTTGTTGAGTTGGGAAGAGAGTCTGGGCCGAGAGAGCTTCTATGTGCGCATGGACACGAGCGATCACGCAGACTCCTGCAGCACAACTCAAACGCACTGCTCCATCAGCTCGCTGAGGTGTGGAAGACTTTATAACGTCAGTGTGGAATCAGTGTCCGGACACTGCAACAGCAGCCACGCAGTTCACACGCAGCTACAGACAGGTGAACAAGCATTAACGTGGTCTCTAAGTTTACAGCTTTGAAGCTTAGCATAGTATGTTTTAATAGAACAATGGGTTCATAGTACAAAGTTCAAAGTTTTTTCCAGAAATGTAGAAAAAGCAATAATGATATTATTTCCTCTCCTCTTGTTCCATCTTGTCTCAGCCCCTTGTGCACCACAGAATGTGACTGCAAGTCTACAGTGTTCGAACAACACTGCCACCGTGTCATGGGTGGGCAGTGCTGGAGCTGTGGGCTATAATGTCACTGCACTGGGCCATGATGGTGATGTCATTAGCAGTCACGTCACTGGCGCTAGCTGCCAACTACCCAGCCTGCACTGTTCTCAGACCTATGACATTATCATCACACCCCTCTCTAACATGTGTGCTGGGTTTCCAAGCACTGCCTACACATTCATTGCAGGTTTGAATTATAATGGATGCACCTTGTTGCAGCTGTTTAAAGGAACTGACAGTAATTTAAACTTAAGCTCTCTGGGCAGCATCTGTGACATGCTGTTGATTATCACAAACAAAAATTCCATCTTGTCCCCAGATTTGATTTAGCTAGAAAATACAGTAATAAGTTCATTTTCAGGAGACAAATTCATTCTGACTCTTGCATGCAAAATTATTATATAGTTGCTCTGTGTTTGCAAACCATAATTTAAAATAAAATATTGTAATAAGTGATTGGCATATCGATCTTGAAAATATTGATACCTCCAGGGTTGTGCGGATTACTTTAAGAAAGTATTCTGGGCTAAATACTGAATACTCGCTCTTAAATGTATTCAGTAAAGTATTCCGAATACATCAAATAAAAAGTAACATATTCAGAATACTGTTAGAATACATATTTATAAAGGCTAGGCACAATTGGAGGAATTTAGTGGGATATGTCAATATTATCTTATCTGAACTGCGAAACCTCCACTTTGAACAAAGTGAATCTGAATAGCTTGTTTCTTTAAATTAGATGTGGAGTTGCACACTAATGTTTTTTTTTATTTTATTTTTTTATGAAAGGCAGAAGACAAAAATAAGGCAGTTTGTGGTCAACTACAATATTTAAATATTTAAACACCATTTTAATCTTTTTCTAAAATATTAACCCATTATTTGATTGGACTGACAAAGAATAATACATTTTGACACATAAACCGTATTTATGTTTTTTAATGAAAACTGGATGCCATAAAGTAGATAGGTCATGTGACAACAATGTAGTATATTAATATTATTTTTAACTAGGCTTGCTTGCATACAGTACTGTGCAAAAGTTTTAGGCACTTGTGAAAAATGTTGCATAGTGAGGATTTAATAGTGCCATAATTAGTTTTAATTTTTCAGTTAACGTCATACAAAATCCAGTAAACATAAAAAGCTAAATCAATATTTGACCAACTTTGACTTTAAAACAGCACCAATTCTCCTATGTATACCTGGACACAGTTTTTCGTTGTTGTTGGCAGATAGGATGTTCCAAGCTTCTTGGAGAATTCATCACAGTTCTTCTATCTATTTAGGCTGTCTCAATTGCTTCTGTCTCTTTATGTAATCTCAGACTGACACGATGTTCAGTGGGGGTCTCTGTGGGGGCCATGACATCTGTTGCAGGGCTCCTTGTTCTTCTATTCTATTTTATTTGCAGAAGGAATGTTTGGGAGTCTAAAATGTATATTATCTATTGACACACTACAGCTGAAGATATAAATAACCATTTTAAGACAAATGCTTTTGTGAAACATCTTAAGACTTTTGCACAGTACTGTATTTCCATAGGCCAATTTATTAATTTATTTTATTACCAACACTTTTATTTTGGGTGCTTTTCATTCTTTAACTCATCTTTTGTTTTGTTTTTTAATTGTTGTTTTATATATTTTTTTGTGCATCACTTCATATGAGATGTTTTTAAAAAAGTGAGAAATAATATTTTTGACCTATTCATAGTAGCCTATTATTGTCATTAATAACGTGACTCCTCGTGACCAAATGCTTATTGTGAGCCGTCTGTCTTTACTCTGCCTTTACTCTGTATTTACACAGCAACAATCGCGGGAAACTATGTATCATGCGCGCGAATGTTATATATGTGGAAATAATGTTGTAGACTGTATTGATACTGCCATTCTAAACTAAAGTGTAAGAGCAGTGCAGATGTGTTAAGAGCTACTGTATATGTGTATCTATACATTCAATTTTTTGACATTACATATTTTAGCCAGCAGGTGGCGGCAAAAGACCATTTCTGTGTGTAATATGAGCCAGTTGGTGACGTGAAGTGAGTCAGCATCAGTCAGTGTTTACATTCAACAGCACTCCATGATCACTCATATTACTGCTACACTACTAAAGCTACACTACTAACAACTTCAGCATTAAGGCTCATCACAGCTGAGAGACACTACAGACTGATTAATTACAGAACTCAAGGTGCATACCTCTTACCGAACTTTCCACATTGGAGAGAAAATACTGTTCAAAATGGCGGAGGAGATTGTGGTTTCTATAATGAATGACTCTTGTGTACCAGCTACCGCAAACTAGGGAGGAATACCCCCACTTGGAAAGCTATTTTCCCACTGAGAAAATAGGATGAATTTCACCAAAATGACATTATCTTCAGAAAGCTGACTAACAGACTACAGCATCATCAACAGGCACATGCTCCAAATCTCTCTCTCTCTCTCTCTCTCTCTCTCTCTCTCTCACACACACACACACACACATTCTTGTTTCTCCAATAACTTGTTAGAAACAGCCCAAGCCGTGATACTATTTCTAAAGTGACATTTTTGAATTACTAACAAAGGCTTGGACACATCATTTGGTTTGAACCAGCAATGGCAGTTTCTGATCCGTGGTGTAAGAAAGTAGTTCCATGCACAAATGTGTTTTTATGACCGTATGTGTATATATGCAGTATCACACTCGCAATTGTGCTAAATGGCCCTAAATCAGCACTGACTTTTGTTATTTTTAAATGTGCTTTATAAATAAAGTTGACTTGACTTCATTGAATGGATTATAAGTGTATTTGTAATCAAAAGTTCACTTGCTTCGACTGCCATCTTGGATTAATTTTTCCACTGAGCTCATCATGGTGCATTCTGGGATCGCCTAATTGGGGAAGGATACATCCGATGCTACCTTAGAATTCGGCCAAAATGAGATAACTTAGTAGGCAGCATAATTAAGATACCTACCTTTTGGAAAAGCCTTTGCGTCGGGAGTGCACCGATGATGTCTTAAAGTGCTGCCTTCGGAGAGAGCTCACAAGGTTTTGGAACAGTCCCCAGTGTGTCATTGGGGGCTGAGCCTTCTTATAAAATTGAAGTCATAGAACAAAACCCTGGTCTTGTGCCTATACATCAAAACAGTCTGTATTTTAATGTGTATTCTGGTGCAACAGTAATGCATTACTGTTTTAATTTATGTTTGTTTTCACAAACTGAGGGACGAGTCCGAATTTTTTTCTGTGAAAACTGACAGCATGTCACAGATGCTATCCGTAAAGCTTAGCTTGAACCTGGATAAATTCCTTTAATAAATAGTCTTATCTTTTTCATTTAGATACTAAACAAATAATTTTCTTCTCCAACAACATGCTTTAGGCCCCTGTCCTCCCACTAATGTTCAAGTGTCTCTGCAATGTGACGGTAATGTGGGCTTTGTCTATTGGACTGCCGCCAGCCATGCTGAGCTGTACATTGCCACAGCAGTGGGTAACGAGGGCCACACCCACACTTGCACCACCAATGGCACCAGCTGCAACTTCACTGACCTGCAATGTGGAGAGAACTACACTCTGACAGTGGTTACGGTGGAACGTGGTTGCCAGAGTGAACCCAGCACACCTGTCATTCTAAGATCAGGTGAGGATTTGTCCTATCCTTTCTGTTTTGTTTTGTTTTAATACAAAATGTTTACACTTCACTTAACCCTGGGTTAAAGTTGTTGTTTTTTTACCCACGTATAAAACTTTGTGGCCTTCACATATGACAAACTGTTGCAAATGCAACAGTACATTAAGAATCTTCAATAGATAAAATTTTTGAAAGGCAAAAATTGCATTGCTAAATTATTTTGTGGTCAAATGAGGAACGAGACCACCTAGTCTCCAATGTAAATAGTTCTACCTGGCCAGGCAGATATCACACATATATTAGCTTCTGGCTCAGACCGCTCTTTTTTAGGAGAATGAGCAGTAAATTATGCACTAGTTATTGCTGTTGGCTGGGTGGTTATGTAATCAAAAATGTAATTTATGAAGTAACTGTACTCTGATTAAACTCATTTTAAAATAAGTACTTGAATGTTGTTACTTGATTACATAATCTAAATTAAATGTAATCTGTTACTACCCAACACTTAAAATAAATCCAGGATTATTTTAGTCCAGGATTAAAAATTACCAATTTTCCAGTGTGACAAGCCCACAAATGTTTGATTCTCACCGAATTCCTTATCAATCTAGCTATCTGCCCTCCCTTTAATCTGGCTGGTCACACCAACTGTGCTACTAATGACATCAGCATCACATGGGACCCCAGTCTGGTGTCTGGAGTCACTTACTTCCTGTCCATCCGTCAGGTGGGTGGGCTGAACTCCACATCCAGCACAGTGGAAACGTCACATGCTCTAACAGGACTTCAGTGCGGAAATAGTTTCATCATACAAGTGGCTGCTCAGGACAGCACCTGCACCAGTCCATACGGCAAAGCAACACAGATCTACACAGGTACAACATCATACATCTTCAGTTATTTTCAAAACAGCCACACACAGTATGTCTAAATGGCCTACTTTATTTTATGTAACACATGTTTAAACTTATTTAAATGATTGTGCATTTATCTCAAATTAATTAAACAAAATTTAATATAATGCGACACATTGTCACACTATACAGGGTACATTTGGAGCCTGCCATTCAATAGCCTATTATAGGCTTTTCAGCTAAATTCAAACAGTAAAACAATTAAGCACAAAATAATTCATGAAACAGTGAA